>NW_011483827.1:808-2468 GCF_000754665.1 Bison bison bison | reverse complement strand
CCTCAGGGATATTGCAGTGCACCAGCCCTGAGCACCCTGTCTCATGCATCGAACCTGGACTGGCGATCCACTTCACATATGATAATATACATGTTTCAGTGGTACTAATCTTGTGTTCCTGTTCTGGGCCACAGATTTAAGCCAAATTTCTGTGCAAGCTCACTGGTCGTCTGTCAAAGGTTGGTCTTCCCTCTGAGTCAGTTGTAACCACAGGGATCTGGCACAGGGTGGAAGGGTGTGGAAGGGTGGAAGCAGACAGAGGTCTTCCTGTGAAAACCTGGACTTTCACAGAAGGATTAGCTCCATGCATGAAGTTTTAACATAGGTTTTCCAGGACTCCTGGAGTGCAGCTGAGAGAGAATTATGATGGTTCATGAGCCACTGTAGGCATCACAGTCAAGACAGAGATCTGTCTGCCTTTTACCTCATGCATGCATGAGTGAGCCTCCTCCTGGGCCCCTTGGCATATGGAATTTTGGGGGTGAGTGGTTGTTTGTTTTATATTTATTTATTTAGAATTGAAGAATTTACAGTCTTATGTTGGTTTCTACCAAACATCAACAAGAATCAGCCATAGATTTACCCATGTCCCCTCCCACATGAACATCCCTCCCAGCTCCCTGCCCATCCCACCCTTCTTGGTTGTTACTGAGCTCTGGTTTGAGTTCCCTGAGTCATACAGCAAATTCCCATTGACAGTCTATTTTACATATGGTAGTTTAAGTTTGCATGCTAACCCTCTCCATACATCCCACCCTCTACTTCCTCCCTGCCAGCTGTGTCCATAAGTCTGTTCTCAGTATCTGTGTCTCTAATTGCTGCTGTGCAAATAGGTTTATCAGTACAATATTTCTAGATTCCATGTATATGTGTTACTATATGATATGTGTTTTTCTTTTTCAGACTTACTTCACTTTGTATACTAAGCTCTATGTTCATCCACCTCTTTAGGACTGACTGAAGTGCATTGCTTTTTATGGCTGAATAATATTCTATTGTATATGTGTAGCACAGCTTCTTTATCTATTCACCTGTCAACAGACATCCATGTTGCTTCCATGTCTGAGCTGTTGTAAATGGAACTGCAGTGAACATTGGGGTACATGTGTCTTTTTCCATTTTGTTTTCCTCAGGGTATATACCTAGGAGTGGGATTAGTGGGTCATACAGTGGTTTTATTCCTCGTTTTGTAAGGACTCTCCATACTGTTCTGTATAGTGGCTGTATCAATTTACATTCCCACCAACAATGCAAGAGGGTGCCCTTTTCTCCACACCTTCTCCAGCATTTATTGTTTGTAGACTTTTTGATGATGGCCATTCTGACTGGTATGAAGTGATATCTCATTGTAGTTTTGATTTTAATTTCTCTAACAATGAGTGATGCTGAGCATCTATTCACGTGTTTACTAGCCACCGTAGGTCTTTGGACATATGTCTGTTTAGGTATTTTTCCCACTTTTTGACTTTTTTTTTTTGGTATTGATTTGTATGAGCTGTTTGCATCTTTTGGAAATTAATCCTTTGTCAGTTGTTTCATTTGCTGTTATTATTTTTCCCATTCTGAGCATTGTGTTTTCACCTTATTAATAATTTCCTTTGCTGGGGATAAGCTTTTAAGTTTAATTATGTCCCACTTGATTATCTTTTTTTTTTTTTTT
>NW_011483827.1:0-432 GCF_000754665.1 Bison bison bison | reverse complement strand
GGGATTCAAGTGATTTTTGTGTATTCATTTTGTATCTTGTCACTTTGCTAAATTCACTGATTACCTCTTATAATTTTCTGATAGTATCTTTTGGGTTTTCTATGTGTAGTATTGTCTGTGTGCAAACAATGAGAGTTTTGCTTCTTCTTTTCCAATCTGGATTCCTTTTATTTCTTTTTCTCCTCTGCTGTAACTAAGGCTTCCAAACAATGCTGACTAATAGTGGTGACAGTGGGCTCCCTTGTCTTTTCCTGATCTTAGAGGGTATGCTTTCAGTTTTTCACCATCGAGAATAATGTCTGCTCTGGGTTTCTCATATATGGCCTTTATTATGTTGAGGTAGTTTCCCTCTTTGCTCATTTTTTGAAGAGTATTTATCATAAATGGGTGTTGAAATTTTTCAGAAACTTCTTTTCTGTATTTATTTTGATT
>NW_011483826.1:31111-32278 GCF_000754665.1 Bison bison bison | reverse complement strand
AGGATAAATGTACATAAGTCAGGCAAAAGCCTACATGAGGGATATGCTCTCTAACATGCAGGCCAGATGCAACCCTTGGCTCCTCTGCAATCAGCACTCTGATTGATTTTGCTCTGGTCATCCATCAGCAGCTGCTATAGCACCAGCACAACCCACAAGGTGTGGGTTCTCCCTATTAACAATGGAAATTAAATCACTAAAATGAACCAAAAGCACTTTATAGGTAAAGGCAGAACTGGAGAATCTTACAAAAACCTCCCAGGCTTCCCTCTCTATATAACTCTACAATTCTGAAATACAGCCTAGATAAGAAGCTGGGTCACGTGAACATCTCTCCCAGTCTAAGAACAGTAGATTTCTGCTCATGGACAACTTCATTCTTGAAATTCCAATTGCATAAAAAAGAGTAGGAGAAAATAGATAACCAACAAGGACCTACTGTACAGCACTGAGAACTATACTCAATATTTCATAATGATCTATAAAGGAAAAGAATCTTAAAAAGATACATATATATCTATATATATATCTATATATATATATCTGAACCATTTTTGTTGTACACCTGAAACAATACAACATTGTAAATCAACTAGATTTCAATAAAAAATACCAGGAAAACAGGTTTTATTTTTCATCTCACTCCCTTTCTATTAATATCATTTCCCTTGAGATATAATGACAAGTCTTATCCGAAGTCTTCTGACAATATATAGCATTTAGGGGAATAACTATTTATAATTTTTAATGAAAAGCTTTGTTGAAATAAATTTATATGCCACAAAATTATCAGACCATAAAATCCATCCATTTTAAGTATACTGCAAAGGTTTTTAGCACATTTATAGAGTTGTGCAATCATCACCACATCTAATTAGAAACTCTGAGCTCATATTAAGTCAGTCCATGTTCCTACCCCCAACCGTAGGTAACCACTAATCACTTTGTCTCTTTAGATTTGCCTTTCCTATAAGCAGAATCATAAAATATAAGGTCTTTTCTGCCTGGTTTCTTTCACTTAGCATGTTTTCAAGGTTCATCCATGTTGTGGCATTTATCAGTACTTAAATACTCTTTATTACCAAGTCAGTTCAGTTCAGTCGCTCAGTCGTGTCCGACTCTTCGCGACTCCATGAATTGCAGCACGCCAGGCCTCCCTGTCCATCA
>NW_011483826.1:26631-27934 GCF_000754665.1 Bison bison bison | reverse complement strand
AGAAGCGAAAAGCAAAGCAGAAAAGGAAAGATATAAGCATCTGAATGCAGAGTTCCAAAGAATAGCAAGAAGAGATAAGAAAGCCTTATTACCAAAGAGGATGCCATTTTATGGATGTATCATGTTTTGTTTATTCTGTCACCATTAATGGACATTTGGAACATTTCTAAATTTTGACTATTAGGAATGATGCTGCTAAGAATATGAAACATACAAGTTTTTGCATAGATAAATGTTTTCATTTCTTTTAGGCAGATATCTAAGAGTATCTATTTATTTATATATGTCTTTCCTTATGCCAGTACCACATTGTCTTATTATACTAATTGATTACTAAATTTGTATTTAAGAGGTGTGAGTCCTCCAACTTTGTTCTTCTTCTTCAAGATTATTTTGGCTAAACAGAGTACATGCAATTCAACATGTATTTTAGAATTAACATTAAATATATATGAATGAATGAAATGAATATTCAGCTAGTTCTTTTCTGTAATATCCACAAATCAATATGATATACCACACTAACAAATTGAAGAGTAAAAATCATATGATCATCTCAATAGATGCAGAAAATTCTTTTGAAAAAATCCAAAATTTATGATAACAACTCTCAAGGAAGTAGGTATCGAAGGAACATTGTTGTTTTTCAGTTGCTAAGTCGTGTCCAACTTTTTACAACCCTATGGATCATTGCTCACCAGGCTTCTCTGTCCATGGGATTTCCTATGCCAGAATACTGGAGTGGGTTGTCATTTCTTTTTCCAGGGGATCTTCCCGACCCAAGGATGGAACCCGTATCTCCTGCACTACAGGTGGATTCTTTACCACTGAGCCCCTAAAGAATCCCCTAGAAGGAACATATCTCAACATAATAAAGGTCCCACAGCTAACATCATACTCAATGGTGAAAAACTGAAAGCATTTCCTCTAAGATCAGGAACAAGAATGCCCACCCTTGCCTCTTTTATTCAATATAGTATTGGAAGTCATAGTCACAGCAATCAGACAAGAAAAAGTAATAAAAGGAATCAAAACTGGAAATAAAGAACTGTCACTGTTTACAGATGACATGATACTATACATAGAAAATCATAAAGATACCACCAAAACTACTAGAACTCATTAATAAATTTGGTAAAGTTGTAGGGTGCAAAATTAATATACAGGAACCTGCTGCTTTTCTATACACTAAAATAAACTAGCAGAAATAAAAATTAAGAAAATAATCCTATTCACAATTGTATAAAAAAATTAAATACCTGGGAATAAATCTAAGAAGGTAAATGACCTATACTCAGAAAAT
>NW_011483826.1:23293-23620 GCF_000754665.1 Bison bison bison | reverse complement strand
AAAAAAATAGAAATCATTCCAAGCATCTTTTCTGACCACAATGCAGTAAGATTAGATCTCAACTACAAGAGAAAAACTATTAAAAATTCCAACATGTGGAGGCTGAACAACACACTGCTGAATAACCAACAAATCGCAGAAGAAATCAAGAAAGAAATCAAAATTTGCATAGAAATGAATGAAAATGAAAACACAACAACACAAAACCTGTGGGGCACGGTAAAAGCAGTCCTAAGGGGAAAGTTCATAGCAATACATGCACACCTCAAGAAACAAGAAAAAAGTCAAATAAATAACCTAACTCTACACCTAAAGCAACTAGAAAAG
>NW_011483826.1:22741-23193 GCF_000754665.1 Bison bison bison | reverse complement strand
GAAGGAGAAGTTTTGAAACTAACTGTAAAAATAAAACCGATAACTGGAAGCAAGAGGCTTAAGTCCAAACCCTGACTCCAGGGAACTCCTGACTCCAAGGAACATTAATTGACAGGAGCTCATCAAACGCCTCCATACCAACACTGAAACCAAGCACTACACAAGGGCCAACAAGTTCCAGGGCAAGACATACCAAGCAAATTCTCCAGCAACAAAGGAACACAGCCCTGAGCCTCAAGATACAGGCTGCCCAAAGTCACCCCAAAACCATAGACATCTCATAACTCATTACTGGACATTTCATTGCATTCCAGAGAGAAGAAATACAGCTCCACCCACCAGAACACCGACACAAGCTTCCCTAACCAGGAAACCTTGACAAGCCACCTGTACAAACCCACACACAGCGAGGAAACGCCACAATAAAGAGACCTCCACAAACTGCCAGAATA
>NW_011483826.1:21754-22641 GCF_000754665.1 Bison bison bison | reverse complement strand
AACATTCGAATCATAGGGGTTCCAGAAGAAGACGACAAAAAGAAAGACCATGAGAAAATACTTGAGGAGATAATAGTTGAAAATTTCCCTAAAATGGGGAAGGACATAATCACCCAAGTCCAAGAAACCCAGAGAGTCCCAAACAGGATAAACCCAAGGCAAAACACCCCAAGACACATATTAATCAAATTAACAAAGATCAAACACAAAGAACAAATATTAAGAGCAGCAAGGGAAAAACAACAAATAACACACAAGGGAATTCCCATAAGGATAACAGCTGGTCTTTCAATAGAAACTCTTCAAGCCAGGAGGGAATGGCAAGACATACTTAAAATGATGAAAGAAATTAACCTACAGCCCAGATTATTGTACCCAGCAAGGATCTCATTCAAGTATGAAGGAGAAATCAAAAGCTTTTCAGACAAGCAAGAGCTGAGAGAATTCTGCACCACCAAACCAGCTCTCCAACAAATACTAAAGGATATTCTCTAGACAGGAAACACAAAAACGGTGTATAAATTCGAACCCAAAACAATAAATGGCAACGGGATCATACTTATCAGTAATTACCTTAAACGTAAATGGGTTGAATGCCCCAACCAAAAGACAAAGACTGGCTGAATGGATATAAAAAAAAGACCCCTACATATGTTGTCTACAAGAAACCCACCTCAAAACAGGGGACACACACAGACTGAAAGTGAAGGGCTGGAAAAAGATTTTCCATGCAAATAGGGACCAAAAGAAAGCAGGAGTAGCAATAGTCATATCAGATAAAATAGACTTTAAAACAAAGGCTGTGAAAAGAGACAAAGATGGTCACTACATAATGATCAAAGGATCAACCCAAGAAGAAGATATAACAATTATAAATATACATGCAC
>NW_011483826.1:19160-19310 GCF_000754665.1 Bison bison bison | reverse complement strand
TTCCTAGAATATTAAAACTAGATCTATCATATGATCCAGCCATTTCCTAGAATATTAAAACTAGATCTATCATATGATCCAGCCATTCCACTTGTGGATATTTATTCAAAGAAACTAGAGATACTAATTTGAAAAGATATCTGAACTCCC
>NW_011483826.1:18751-19060 GCF_000754665.1 Bison bison bison | reverse complement strand
TTTCTTTGTGATTAGACTGGGGCTATGAATTTTATGAATTTTTATGGACTTTTTTGAAAAGGTCTGTTTTCATTCCAATCCCAAAGAAAGGCGACCCCAAAGAATAGTGTGTTCAAACTACCACACAATTGCCCTCGTCTCACATGCTAGCAAAGTAATGCTCAAAATTCTCCAAGCCAGGTTTCAATAGAACATGAACTGTGAACTTCTAGATGTTCAAGCTGATTTAGAAAAGGCAGATGAACCAGAGATCAAATTGTCAACATTCGTTGGATCCTAGAAAAAGCAAGAGAATTCCAGAAAAAAAAC
>NW_011483826.1:17787-18651 GCF_000754665.1 Bison bison bison | reverse complement strand
AGGAGGGTTCAGGATGGGGAACACATGTATACTTGTGGTGGATTCATTTTGATATTTGGCAAAACTAATTATGTAAAGTTTAAAAATAAAATAAAATTAAAAAAAAAAGAAAAAAAATGGTGTTGTGAAACTGGACAGCTACATGCAAAATAATGAAAAAGGGGCACTTTCTTACAAAATTCAAAACTAAACTCAAAATGGATTAAAGACTTAAATTTAAGACCTGAAACCATAAAAGATGCTAAAGAAATCATAGACCATGCTCTTTGTTATAAGTCTTGGAAAATTTTTTTTAAAGTCTGTCTCTTCAGGCCAAAGGCAACAAAGCAAAAATAAATAAATGGGACTATATTAAACTAAAAAGCCTTTGCACAGTGAAGGAAATTACCAGCAAAACAAATAGGCAGTCTACTGAATGGGAGGAGATATTTATAAATAAAATATCCCACGAGTGTTTAATATTCAAAATATATAAAGAAATCACACAACTTCATTAAAAAAAAAAAACCTGATTATAAAATGAGTAGGGGATCTGCAGAAACATTTTTCCAAGGATGGCGTATAGCCAGCAGGCACATGAAAAGATGCTTAATGTAACCAACCAAATAAAAATGCAAATAAAAACCACCTTGAGATATCATCTCATACCTATCAGAATGAGTGAGTGAGTGATAGTCACTCAGTAGTGTCCAATTCTTTGCAACCCACTACTATTAAAAAAGCTAAGAAGCAAGTGTTGGAGGAGATGTGGAGAAAAGGGAACCCTTGTGCACTGTTGGTATAAATGTAAATTTGTTTGGCCACTATGGAGGTATGGAGGTTCCTAGAATATTAAAACTAGATCTATCATATGATCCAGCCATT
>NW_011483826.1:16562-17687 GCF_000754665.1 Bison bison bison | reverse complement strand
ACAAGATATGGAAGCAACCTAAGTATCCATTGACAGATGAATGGATAAAGATGTTTTTTGAAAATATTTTCTCCCAGGCTGGTGGCTTGTTTTCTCATTCTCAGTGTCTTTGCAGTGCAGAATTTTTTAATTTTGATGAAGTCCAGCTTATAAACTATTTCTTTCATGGATCATGCCTTTGGTGTTTTATTAAAAAATCCATCACCTTACCCAGAGTCTTTTAGGTTTTCTCCTATCTCCTAAGACTTTTATATTTTTATATTCCCCATTAAGTCTATGATCTATTTTGAGTTAATTTTTGTGGAGGGTATAAGGTTTTTGTCTTGATTATTATTGTTATTTTTTGCTTGTGGATGTGCAGTCATTCCAACACCATTTGTTGAAAGGACCACCTTTGCTCCATTGTATTACCTTTGCTCCTTTGTCAAGAAACAGTGGGCTATATTTATATTGGACTATTTCTGTGCTCTTCATTCTGTTTCATTGCTCTATTTTTCTATTCTTTTGCAAATACCATACTTTCTTGATTACTTTTGTAGTAAATCTTAATGTCAAGTAGTGTCAGTCCTCCAACTTTGTTCTTGTCCTTCAATATTGTGCTGATTATCCTGGGTCTATTGCCTCTCCAAATAAACTTTAGAATTAATTTGCTGATATCCACTAAGAAATCTGCTGGGATTTTGACTGAGATTGCATTGAATCTATATATCAATTTGAAAAGAAATGACTCGACAATATTGCATCTTTCTGTCCACAAACATGGAATATCTATCCATTTATTCAGTTCTTAAATTTCACTCGTTGGACTTTTTGTGGTTTTCCTCATACAGTTTGTGCATATATTTTGTTTGATTTATACATAAGTATTTCAAATATAAATATGTTTTTAATTTCAAGTTTCACTTGTTCATTGCTTGTATATAGGAAAGTGATGTACTTTTCTACATTAACCTTGTGTCCTGCAACTTTGCTATTATTGCTTATTCACTTCAAGTTGTTTTGTCCCTTCTTTCAGATTTTTGACATAGACCACCATGTCATTGACAAATAGTTTTATTTCTTCCATCCCAAAATATGCTTTTCACTGTTTTACTTGGAGAAGGCAATGGCACCCCACTCCAGTTC
>NW_011483826.1:15797-16462 GCF_000754665.1 Bison bison bison | reverse complement strand
GCAACCCACTCCAGTGTTCTTGCCTGGAGAATCCCAGGGATGGGGTCGCACAGAGTCGGACACGACTGAAGCGACTTAGCAGCAGCAGCAGCATTGTTTTACTGCATTATCTAGGACTTCTAGTACAATGTTGAAAAGGAGAGGTGAAAGAGGACATCTTTGCCCTGTTTCTGATCTTAATGAGAAAGCTTATCATCATTAAGTATGATGTTAGTGCTATTTCCTTTTAAACTTTTACTTTAGAGTAGTTTAGATATATAAACTGCAAAGATAGCACAAGATTCCCTCCACACAATGTCCTCCACACAATGTCCCCTATTATTAATATGTATCATTAATATGATACACTTGTAATAACTAAAATTAATCAATATTGATACCTAATCAATACAGATACCATTATTGATACCTTAAGTCCATAACATTCAAGATTTTGTTATTGTTTACCTAATATCCTTTTTTTTTGTTCCAGGATGCCAACATTACATTACATACAACATTACATTTAGTTGGCACATCTCTTTAGGCTATTCTTTTTCTTGATGGTTTTTCAGACTCCCCTTGTATTTAACAACCTTGACATTTTTGAGGAGTGCTGGTTAGGTATTTTGTAGAATGTTCCTCCACTGGTATTTGTGTGATATTTTCTTTGTGATTAGACTGGG
>NW_011483826.1:15168-15697 GCF_000754665.1 Bison bison bison | reverse complement strand
AATTGTCAACATTCGTTGGATCCTAGAAAAAGCAAGAGAATTCCAGAAAAAAAACATCTAATTTTGCTTTATTGAGTACACCAAAGCTTTTGACTGTGTTGTGGATCACGACAAACTGTGGAAAATTCTTCAAGAGATGGGAATACCAGACCACCTTACCTATCTCCTGAGAAATCTGTATGCAGGTCAAGAACCAATAATAGGTTGGTTCCAAATTAGGAAAGGAGTACGTCAAGACTGTATATTGTCACCCTGCTTATTTAACTTATATGCAGAGTATATCATGTGAAATGCTGGGCTGGATGAAGCACAAGCTGGAATAAAGACTGTCGGGAAAAATATCAATAACCTCAGATACACAGATGACACCACCCTGATGGCAGAAAGTGAAGAAGAACTAAACAGCCTCTTGATGAAAGTCAAAGAAGAGAGTGAAAAAGTTGGCTTAAAACTCAACATTGAGGGATGGTATGGGGAGGGAGGAGGGAGGAGGGTTCAGGATGGGGAACACATGTATAATTTTTTTAAA
>NW_011483826.1:11627-14519 GCF_000754665.1 Bison bison bison | reverse complement strand
ATCCTAAAGGAAACAAACCCTGAATATTCATTGGAAGGACTGATGCTGAAGCTCTAATACTTTGGCCACCAGATGTGAAGAGCTGACTACAAGACCCAGATGCTGGGAAAGATTGAGAGCAGGAGAAGGAGATGACAGAGGATGAAATTGTTGGATGACATCACCGTCTCAATGGACATGAGTTTGAGCAAATTCTGGGAGATGGTGAAGAATAGGGAAGCCTTGTGTGCTGAGTCCATGGGGTCACAAAGAGTCAGACACAACCAATTGAGAGACTGAACAACGAACAACACTACATGCCAGGTATTATAGGCACTGGGTTTAAATAAAAGCCTTATTAAGATATAGTTGAAATACTTTAAACTGTACATATTTAAAGTACATTATTAGATGAGCATATGCACCGTAACTATAATTAAGATAGTGAACATATATATGTCAAAACTCATTAATCCCAAAAGTTTCCTTCTGCCCTGTGAACCACCACATACCCTTTCCTGGCTCCCTCACAGGCTGATCATCTTTCTATCACCATAGATTAATTGGTGTGCCTGTTTTTCATTTACAAAGCTGGTTGATGGCGAAGTTTATCCTTTACTAAGGAACCCTCCTAAGCCAGATTGTTCTCTTCTTGTGAGAACAGTTTAGGGTTTTCTTTTTGTCTCTAGGGCAAGATTCCTCAACAGGAAACAAAGATTCCAGCAACCTCCCTCCTCTCAAAAGGGAGCTCTGGTGACTGGCTCACCAGATTCATGAATATATGTTTATAGAACCCCAAAATGGCAGCAGCATTTCACTCCTGTGTGGGTCGGTAAATCCAAATATTAATACTTGCATTTAATATTAATATTAAAATATTAATACCTGGCCAGAGCCAAGTAGCACCTTACTCCCCAGAATTCTTCTCACTGTTTTTGCTCACATGGCACCAATGGCTATTAAGCAAGCCAGTGAATTCCCATTGCCCTTCGGGAGAACGACTATAAACTTCTAACAGAATCTGAAGCATCCAGGGTGGCTCAGATTCTATGTGAACCCAGGAACTGAGTCCCTGTATCATGTACATGATATTGCTCCTTTCACTCTCCACTAGGGAAATGATACTGCACTCCAAGGTGCTTAACCGCTATTAACTGGAATCGATCCTAAGAGCAATGATTTGTTGCTTGCCTTCTGTATGCCAAGCACTGTGCTAAGCGGTACAGAACTGTTTATCTAATTTATGATACTCACAATAAGTCCTCAAGGTTGATATAATTGTTCCCCATTTTACACAAGATAAAGCTGAGGTAAGGTGAGGTCAACAGACTCGTCTAGATCATATACCTAGTGAATGGCGCAGAGGTGATATTGAAACTCAGATCTGACACCAAGAATGCCCTTTGTTCACTACCTTTTACTATAATGTCTGATTGCCAGGCATAAGGATCTCCCTCCACACCCCAAAATCCTCTCATGGAAGAGAAATCTAATGATATGGCCTTTCACCAGTGTGGCACTAAGAACCTCTTGGGTCCTGTATTTTTATTGTTCTTACACAAACCTACATCATCCTGTCGGGAATTAAAAGTACCAATTCATATAAATGTTTCTCCCTCAAAAAGAACATGGAAATCATACTATCCAGAAAAATTGTGAATGAAATTGATTCAGGCTGTGATTTTAACTATTTCCATGACAATGAACAACACAAATTGGGTTATATATTCCAAACGTCCATGATTAGTACCTTTGGATCTTGTAATACTTAAAAAAAATCTCACCAATGGTTAGCTATCCATGCAATATAAAACTCTAATTCAGTTTTGCTATGTCAGAAATTGGCAAAGATACCTACTGCAATATTTTTACAAGGACTAATTCACAAAATTGAATCTGGTTCACCAGTTTGTCTTGTATGTCATGTAAACTGCCTATTCCTTACAGGGCTAAAAAGAGATGGAATGGAACAGAGCTACTTGGCTCAAACCAGAAATTCAAGTTCAAAGCAGTTACCAACTCTCCTCAGTAGAGGGCAGTAGTAGGCAGGACAAGGCTGGAAGGAAGAGAGGGACATTAACTTCCATTGTGTACCCACTAAGTGTTCAGACACAGGGCTTAATGCTTGCTTAAGAGATAGTATCATGAACCCTGACAATAACCCTATGAAGGAAGGAGACCTGGCACTCCAATAGTCTCAGGTTAAATAAATTGAATACCTGATGCCCTCCAATTTAACTACATCATACTGTTTCAAGAGAGGTACTATTTCAAAGTCCAGTAACTAGGAACTTATACTGATGATCTAAAATAGCAGACTCACCTAGAACATGGTAGTTCTCACATATGATGGGATTTTAAAGATCTGGACTTGGTGGAACAATGGAAAGCATTTAACAAGAATAATATGTAACAAGATAAAAACTTCTGAGCCCGTGACAAGGTGGAAATTATCTATATAAGTAGTTCAGAGGAACTTGACATATGGCAAACAGTTGAGAGACCCAGAGAAGATTAGACCAGGGTGCCCAGCACTAGGAAGGTGCTCAAAAATGTTGAAAAATACTGAATATATAAAATATGTCATGAGGAATCCAACATTGTCATTAACTGCCCAAAAGGCAGTTAGTTATTGCGAAGGTACAGACTATTTTGTATGGACCAGTTGGAAGGATATTTCAGTTCCTTAAAAGGAATAATCTTATAAAAGACAGAGAAACCTCCAGAATGGTAAGCAACTCAAAACTGTCACTAGCTGATTTGTGAGATTAGGTTACAAAGATGACCTCCAGGAAGCCTTGTAACTCCAGGGTGCTCAGATTTTTGAGCTGGTAAAGATTCAAAAATGACAAAACTAGACAGCATATTAAAAAAGCAGAGACATCACTCTGCCAACAAAGGTCCATATAGTCT
>NW_011483826.1:8230-11527 GCF_000754665.1 Bison bison bison | reverse complement strand
ATTGAAAGGACTCATGCTGAAGCTGAAACTTTAATACGTTAGCCATCTGATGGAAGAACTGACTCATTGGAAAAGACCCTGATGCTGGGAAAGATTGAAGGCAGGAGAAGGGGACAACAGAGGATGAGATGGTTGGATGGCATCATGGATTCAATGGACATGAGTTTGAACAAGCTCCAGGAGTTGGTGATGGACAGGAAGCCTGGCATGCTGCAGTCCATGGGGTCACAAAGAGTCAGACTCGACTTAGAGACTGAACAAAAACAACAACAAAGATTCCTAGAATGGCCTCGTTACCCTTGTCAAGTGAAGATCTTAATGTTTCTAAGTACACAACACTTAGAAGCCAAAGCATTCCAACTATTAGAACAACTCTACTAAGAGCTACTTGTCCACCGACCTCCTAAAAAATTAATTAGAGGAGAAATTCTGAGACTGGCTCACAAGAGGGAGCCCGTGGTGTTCCCCTGGAATCTGGGCATTGGACCAATTCACTTGAAGGCTACAAATGTACCTTCCCTCAAAGAAACAAACAAAAAGGGTCAAAAAGTTTAATAATTTCTTTAAATAAGAAGTCCCTGAAATATACATACACAGGGTATGATATCAAATAAAGCCTACTGACGATGGTATTCAGAAATATGCAACCCCAGCCACATCTGGATAAATAATTCAGTTACTTAATCAGCATTTACCTGGTTCAGCCTGCTGCATGCCAGTCTCTGTTCTAGCTAATGGAGATAACAGATAGTAAGATACAATTCTCACCTTTGAAAAGATCAGAGATCTCCTCATAGATGATTTACTCCCTGGTATGAGCAGTACTAGAATAGAGATCTATACAAAAGGCTCTGGGACCACAGAACTGGTAAGGTCAGAATAAGGGAAAGATATACAGAGAATATATCATTTGTGCTGTACCTTGAAGAATGGTTGAGAGTTTACTATATGAAAAGAAGATGGGGATATTCTAAGAAGGGTACAACATGTGCAAAGACAACGTGGTAGAAAAGATATTGTTGGTGTACTTGAAGAATATTGTCAGATATGGATTAGTTAGGGCATACAAAGTGTGGGGAACATTATTCTTCATATTCTTGCTACAGGGAGATTCTCTCTAAAACGAGACTTTTGGGGATTAACATGTACTTACTACTATATATAAAATAGATAATCAACAAGGACCTATTATATGGCACAGGGAACTCTATTCAATATTCTATAATAAACTAGATGGGAAAAGAATCTGAAAAAGAATAGATATAATCACTTTGCTGTACACCTGAAACTAACACAACATTGTAAATCAACTATACCCAAATATAAAATAAAAACTAAATAAAAAAATAAAAGTAGACTTTCACCAAGCTTACAATTGTTGATATCCTGAACTGCCTTCTATTGCTAACTCCAGACTCGGCTATGCCCCGCCACTAGAAATCTAGTTTTAGAAGACCTCCATCATCTATTTCTTGAGGATTATCAAAGCCATAGTGAACTGGTCTTGGACAACAAAGACATTTCTTAGGGACTTCAAGCTGTCATAAGCCACCAAGAAGAGCAGGAAGCCGCCTCATTATTTTGGCCTCTTCTAGGCAACACTTCCAGGAAGGGAAGGCCTACACCCTGATCTATCTGCAATGAGACTCTAATACTGAGAGATCAGAAAGGAGTGCCACATGTGCCAGCGTGCCTGGCCAACATCAGCTACTAAAGGCCAATGCTTCTCCATGGGAAAGTGTACAAAGGGTTTCAGTCAGGAATCCTCATTGCCCTTCCTAAAGGGATGAATTTCTGAATTTGTCAGTAGCTTCCTTCTTAATGTGGTTCAAAGAGGTCCTGTTTTTATGATTACACCTCTTCTGAAGCAGTCAAGTCTCTGAATTATTTCTAACTGCACTGACCTCAGTTGATTTTAAGGACTATAAGGGAAGAAACCTTATAATGTTCATCATCATCCCTCATCACCCTCAAGCAAATGATCAGGTTGGAAAATGGTAGACAGTAGTAGTAAAGTACTGGGCATTTAATAAAAGCTGTCTAACCACAGCTTGGTTAAGACTGTTCTGAAATGGGTTACTAGAAGAGATTGGCCATTAGATTTGTCAAGCCATTAAGACGCCATTTAATATACCACCCATATACAACAGTAAGAGTCTTTCTTGCTCAACAAAAAGGAGATGAAATTTAAAACTTGCCTTCATTATCTTCACCCAAGATTTCATAAAGACACATATAGAAGAATGTATTTTTGGAAGCACTGTTATTTGAACTCTTCTTTCTTTATTCATTTGTAACAAGACAGCTGGTTTTGTTAACACTTATGAGGCAATGAGAGAATTCTATCACTCTAACTGAAATCATGGACTCTATGATTATGGGCTTTTAACAAAACCAACATAGTTCAGAATATAGATGGACTTATGTGGTACTACTGCTTTGATCAACTGTGAAGTTGTTATGTGGATTGATACGATAACAGAATAAAATAATACAACTTTTTATCTTCAAGAATATCAGGCATTGAATGCTCAGCTATACCTCCTGGGGGAACAATAGAGAACTAGCATTTCTTCACTCACTGGGGTAACTCAGACCTAGCCCTACCAAAAAGGATGTTTCTCTATCACTATGGTAAAATAATGTTAGCTAAGGAGCCAATGATATTCTGTATACCAAGCAGAGCTGGGGTTCATTGTTAAATTTTGGATCAGTTTGTTTTTGAGGTGGTTTGGAGGAGGGTGACCATAGTCATTTTCTTTAGTAATATTGGGCTGTATTGTTGACAATTCTTTGTTCACTTTTCCTACTACCCAACATGAAACTAAGCAATACCATTAGGGAAGTACAAAGTCTGTTCTGACCTTAGAACTGTTCCTGATCATGTTAAAGATATGCTGTCTCTACTTTAAATTATTACTGCTTATCATTACCATGGAACTTTCTTTTCTCTAATTGTTTTTTGAGAATAGATGACATGTCTCCTTGGCTAAACAGTAAGGTTTAAGACAGCAGTGTAGGGCAGTGGGAAGAATAAGCTGTGAAATAAGCCATATCCAAGTCTGAATTCCCCCTCACTGGCTATAAGCCACATAAGTCTTAGAGGTATTAGTCCCCTCATTGATAAAGTAGGGAAGATGCTATCTACCCCATAGGATGGCCTTAATAATATGTAAAGTGCTTGGCACATTTCTTTAAGTAAAAGTTACTTTCCCCTTTAATCTATACTATTCCTATATCTGGGAAGATAAAGATAATACAGGGTGTTCTGATAAGGTATTCAGTAAATCTTGACTA
>NW_011483826.1:4690-8067 GCF_000754665.1 Bison bison bison | reverse complement strand
TTGACTAAAAAGAGAGGATAAACATTTTATTCCATACTTTTTGTGCCCAATATTTACAAAGATTCCTTGTTTTGATCACCATCTAGCTTTAAACCCAGGTTTAGTCACTCCTGGCTGCACATGGTTCTTCAATAGCAGACTAAGCCCTCTGGGAAATATGGTCCCTCAAGCACTTCCTATTCTGATAGAGCAGACAGGGTAAATCTGACCCACACCTTAATCCTAAGGAATATGCCTTTTTTCTTCTCTTTTGATACACTGGCTTAGAGCCACATCTTCTCCCTGGGGAAAGCAAATAACAGCTAATCTGTGACTGTTCTATTTCAGAACAG
Source organism: Bison bison bison (assembly GCF_000754665.1). Classification (NCBI taxonomy): domain Eukaryota; kingdom Metazoa; phylum Chordata; class Mammalia; order Artiodactyla; family Bovidae; genus Bison; species Bison bison. The sequence goes on along the minus strand of NW_011483826.1, from coordinate 7,735 downwards.
GAGATGGCCACCTGTCTTACTTTTCAGATGATTAACCCCATTAGCTTGATTGCCTTTACAAGCAGTCTAAGGGAATCCCTGATGTGGCTTAAGGCCTGCTGCAACGGCTCCACCTGAAAAGTACTACCTTCTCACCCCTTCTTTTCTTTCCACCCTGAAAGGTTAAAAAAAAAAAAAGAAACCTGCCTTCTCCAAAGGGCTTTAAAAACACATTTCTAAGTCACCAATCAAGGAAGATTATCTAAAAGCTAAGATAACTCCAAAAGCCCTTTGTGTGAGAAAACAGATTAAAAATACTGTTTTCCAAAGGAGAAAAATCCAGTTCCAGTTTTGAATCCTCCTTTGTGCCAGATAGCCTCTGCAACGACAGGGAGAGTCTGTAGCTACAAACTGTCAGGTGAGCTCAGCACCTAATTCAGAACCTCCATTAATTTGTGTCTCCTTCTGAGAGGACAAAATCTAGGAAAATTCTTTTTACTTGATTATTCCTAGATACACTACTGGGGCCGTAAACTCACCCATCCATCCCTTTCACAGCTGAATCATAACAGCACAGACACATTCCCACACACAGCCACACACATGACTGCACACTCTCACACAAACAGTTATACATACTCCAGAGAACAGAGGACGTTTAAACAGGGAGCCCCTGAGAGATGGACTGTCCTGGGAGAAGAAACTGAGTAATGGGGGAAGGTAGAGTACAGAGAAAAGAGAGAGAATTTCCAGGCTAGTAGGTAGTTCTTTGCTGGTACTTTCCCTGGCTCACTTGAAGGTCTTGAATACCAGAGGCTTCTTCTTTGATGACTCTGAAATTCCCACCTTAAATCACTTTCTGCCTAAATTCATGGCCACTCTCCAGAGGTCTGGGACCTCCCTACCTTGAAGAATGTTTGCAGAATCAAAAGATGTTGTTCTTTAAAAGAGTTACTCTCCCAGAAGTAGTGGAGGAGATGTAGAAGGAATTTAAAGAACTGTTAATGTTAAATATATACATGAGGTTCTAACCTCGTGATTTGCATTCCATGTAGGTAATAATTGAAAGAATAGCTTTCTGCTGAACAAATTATCAGGCTCATTCCCACTGATGTGCCTTTCCTCAACACCTCGCAGAAAGGTATCTAATACATTCCAGTATTCCTGACAGCAAGGCCTAACACTGATTTGTCCTGTCCACCAACTACCCACTAGTCAGACGTGACTATCAAGCACTTAAACATGACTAGTCTGAACTGTGTTTGTAAGTATAATACACACACCAGACTTCAAAATCTTAATAAGCAAACAAGATTGTCATACATATCATTAATAGCATTTTATACTGATTACATGTTGAAATGCAAACATTTTGGATATACTGGGTTAAACAGTGATTAAATTTTTCCCAATTTTTAAATTGAAGTATAGTTGATTTACAATGTTTCAGGTGTACAGCAAAGTGATTTAGTGAAAAAGAATATAGACAATCTTTTTCATATTCTTCCCCATTATAGATTATTAGAAGATATTGATTACAGTTCCCTGTGCTATACAATAGGTCCGTGTTGTTTATTTTATATATAGTAATATGTATATGTTAATTCCAAAATCCTAATTTATCCCTCCCCCTCTTTACTCTTTGGTAACTGTAAGTTTATTTTCTATGTGTGTCTGTTTTGTTCAGTAAATAAGTTCATTTGTATCTTTTTTTAGATTCCACAAATAAGTGATATCATGTTTTTTTCTTTGTCTGACTTACTTCACTTAGTATGATAACCTCTAGGTCCATATTATTATTAACATTTATCTTGCCTATTTTTTTTTGGTGGGGGGGCTATACTGCACAGTTTGTGGAATATTAGTTACCTGACTAGGGACTGAACTTGGGCCCTGGCAGTGAAAGAACAAGAATTCTAACCACTGGGAAACCAGGGAATTCTGTCACCTATTTCTTTTTACTTTTTTAATGTGACTTGAACACTTACAATGGCATATACATAGCTCTCATTATATTTATATTGGACAGCGCTAGCCTAGAACCAGGCCTGCCACATAGTTGACATTCTATAAATGTCTGTTGAAGAACAAAACAACAGCAAAAGGAACAAGAACTTTAACAGAAGTATCAAGGAATGGTTGGTTCAACCCTGGGTTTAATCCAATCCCTTTCAATCTCCTTCTGAGTCTCCAATCCTAAGAGGCATCTCCTTCTGAGTCTCCAATCCTAAGAGGCAGAACTTGCATTGCTGGGACTCCTTATGTGACCCTTTAAAGCCCCTTTGGCCCCTTTAACTAGCATTAAATAGATTTAGCATTTTTGAAAGAACAGTCTTAAAATGAAAGGCTGTATTTATATGGCCCTAACTTACTTGATATAAGGTAAACATTTTAGGGGGAGCATCTCAAGTATGGAAAGCCAAAAGAAAATCTTTGGGAGTTGGCTATGATACAGTTTTTAAAACCACTGTTTGAGATTCTATTCATCTTTTGGGGCTAAATAAGATACTCTTAACCAAGGGAACTTCCTGAAGCATTTGGGAAGAGGAAAGGTAAAGTTACTTGATGTCTCTTGTTAGCTCCAAATTACTAGGGATCATAGTTATGGGAAATAGGGGAAAACGGTGTTAGAAAATGTAAGTGTTCTAATGACATTTCAGCAGAGGAAGATTCCCTTTCCCTTCAGAAGGTCTAAGTGTCTGGCATACAACAGAGCATGGGACTTAATAAACGTTCCCTGAATCAATGAATGATTAGTAACACAGAAAAAGAGGCATTGTAGTATATTAGAGCAAGTATAGGATTAATTGTTGTGGAAAATTGGGGTTGACTCCTGGCTCTTCCTCATACTAACGGTATAGCCTTGTGGTGCAATCTATGTAAACTCTCCAGGCCTTCATTTCCTCATTCATAAAGTAGACCTAATTAAGTGTCTCTTTCACAAGGTCATTATGAGGATTTTTTTTTATTTTATTTTATTTTTAAACTTTACAATATTGTATTAGTTTTGCCAAATATCAAAATGAATCCGCCACAGGTATACCTGTGTTCCCCATCCTGAACCCT
>NW_011483826.1:2389-2961 GCF_000754665.1 Bison bison bison | reverse complement strand
CTTCCCAACCCAGGGGTTGAATCCTGCATTGCAGGCAGATTCTTTACCATCTGAGCCACCAGGGAACCCTGGTGAGAACATACCATAAACACTCAATGATTGGTAGCTATTCCACCCAAAGACAGTGAAGAGGACTTCCTAAAGCATCTCATCACCATGTGACATCATTTGTCTTTACATAATAACTAATGAGATCTTTAGCAGGGAAAAATGTGAGGAGCCCCAGTGTTGATCTCTTAGAAATCTCTGAGGAAGAAAAACTTACTTTCAAGCAGTAGCCAGGTCTGGAAAAGAGCTGAAGGCCTGGGGGCAAATCATCCATTTATCCACCCAACATATTGACTGTCAAGCACTGTTCTAGATAACAGGGATCTAACAATATACGAAATAGACAAATATCCCTGCTGTTATGGAGTTTTATTTCTAATAAAAAATTAGGCATAGATTTGTTTTCAGAAAATTGATTCAATCACTTATATTCCAATTTGATTTGAAAACCACTACCTCCAGGGATGGCTGCTGCTGCTGCTAAGTCGCTTCAGTCATGTTCGACTCTGTGCAACCCCACAGAT
>NW_011483826.1:936-2289 GCF_000754665.1 Bison bison bison | reverse complement strand
TGCTTCAGCATCTCTCTACCACTCCCCTGGAAGTCAAGAACTCCTGGCTATTCAATTCAGTCCCTCCTTAGTTCAAATAAGTCAAAGGGATAAGAAGTTACCCCACACCAAGGTCTTCACCACTTTCCCTGCTGCCCACAGAGAGATTACCCTAACATCCTCTAGCAAGCAAAATGCACTTCAGGAGATATGCTTATGTCCAGTCCTCAGAAGGTGAACATTATATAGTTTCTAGTGGCACTACCACTAGAAAAATACACTGTCTCATTCTCTCCCCTTAACAGTGGTAGTTTTGCCATAGGAGGTACCATGGTATGATGAAATTAGCATGGGATTTGTCGTCAAAATAATCAGGATTCAAATCCTAGCTTTGCAGTATACTGTGAGGCTTTGGGAAGACCATTTTAACTCTCTGAGTCTCCATCTACTCACCTATGAAAGGGGTATCTCCCTCACAGGGTTATGAGGAGTATATAAAGGGCACAGAATTGGTATTCCAGAACCATTAATTCTCTTCTTCCCAAAGTCCTTCCAACTAAGTTGAGTAGTAGTTCAGGGATAGCATGAAAACTATTCTTGGGATTAGGACTAAGCAATTGCCTCCCAGAAGGCTCAGACTGGCTAGTTTCCCAACTCTGCATTCAATATCATGTTAATAACTTGAAACTGACCATGGTGGCAGTATACCCAGTATGGAAATCACAATTTATACAAATCACATTTTATTTATTTAATGTCCCTGGAGATCCTGTTTACCAGCACACCACTGGCTTAAACCCCAAGACACAGGGACAGCTCAGGGACTAAGAGAAGGCAATTATACACTTCAAATTTTGAAACAGAGACCTTTCAGTAGGTTGAACAAATACTGCCATAAATATATCTGTTTAGAAATTCTACACAGAATATTTTATGTGCCGCATTAAAAATTCTTATTGTTCCCCAAGTATAAAGATCAGCAACATAAGCCACCACAAGTATCATCACAGGGTCAAGTACACAGCAGGTACTTAGTAAACATCTGTCAAATGCATAATCCCAGGAGATATTATCTGCCACTTTTCATCAAAGAAATAGAACCAGCAGTCTGAGAAAAATACTCACGATTTGGAAGTGAAATAAAGCCTCAGAGAAAAGATGAAGATGAGAGATGTAGGAGACAGATGAGAGCACAAACCATAATGCTCGGAGAGAAAGAAGTTCTGGAAGGGTAAATAGGCTCAAGGCAAGTGAAAAAGTGGGATACAGAATCCAAAGAGATCCATGGAAAGGTACAGAAGGGGCACATGGAGGAAACTGACAAATGGAACAAGGTCCTGAAAAGGTAATAGGAATAAAAATTGGGGAGTTATA
>NW_011483826.1:0-432 GCF_000754665.1 Bison bison bison | reverse complement strand
TTATAGTTTTATCTGGGAATAGATTTTATAATTTGTTTTCATGAACTTATCCTTTATAAAAATCATCACATTATTATTTTCTCATCACTGCATTTTTAACAGCTTTGTTGATATATAACTTACATATGACAAAACCCACCCATTTAAATGTACAATTTAATGTATTTTAGCATATTTACAGAGTTGTACAACTATCACCTCAATGTAACTTTAGAATGTCCATCATCCTAAAAACCCTTGAGCCATTTAGTCAGTCAGTCAGTCCCCATTCCCGCCCTAGGCAACCACCAATTAACTCTGTCTTTATAGATTTGCTTAAGAAAAAACACTCCATGTAGGAATTTAGAAAGATGGTAACGATGACGCTATATGCGAGACAGCAAAAGAGACACAGATGTAAAGAACAGACTTTTGGACTCCGTGGGAGAAGGC
>NW_011483825.1:18810-19873 GCF_000754665.1 Bison bison bison | reverse complement strand
TGAGTGAACTCCGGGAGTTGGTGATGGATAGGGAGGCCTGGCGTGCTGCGATTCATGGGGTCGCAAAGAGTTGGACACGACTGAGCGACTGATCTGATCTGGTCTGATATTACAGTGTACAGGTAAATCTTACCACTGTATTGCATGTGTGAATGCTAAGTCTCTCAGTCGGGTCCACCTCTTTGCAACCCCATGGACCATAGCCTACCAGGCTTCTGTGTCCGTGGGATTCTCCAGGCAAGAATACTGGACTGGGTTGCCATGCCCTCCTCCAGGGGATCTTCCTGACCCAGGGACTGAACCCAAGTCTCAGGCACCTCCTGCATTGGCAGGCAGTTTCTTTACCACTAGGGCCACCTGGGAAGCCCCTACTGTATTAGCTATGTCATTTTGAAAGTATTATTGTGCAACCTTTTTAACAAAAGTTCTACTAGAAAATTATGCCCTAATGTCCTAAGACACATTATATATAAAGAATCCCATGGCTGATTCATGTGAATGTAGGGCAAAAACCACCACGATATTGTAAAGTAATTAGCCTCCAATTAAAATAAATAAATTAATTAAAAAAATAATTAACTTCTTATGATCCTCAGGGGAATTGATAAAGTAGCCATTCAAACATTGTTTGTAAGGCTTGTTTCTGGCTAAATCCCAGTTTAGAGGGTCCATTGATGACCAATGACTTCGGTACTGTTTCTTCCAAACTACCTAAAAATAAAGATCAGCATCAAAATACTGGGCAAGCCAATGTCTTATTAACGATATAAGAGTTTTGTATGAAATATGAAAACCTTTTTAGTTGTATCTTTGGGGTGAAGGACTGAGATCTAGAAAATGAAATACGGAAACACTAGTCAAATTTTATGGTCACATCCATAAACCCACTGTTTTTTAATTGGAGGAAAATTGCTTTACAATGTTGTGCTGGTTTCTGCCATATAACAATGCAAATCAGTCATAATTATACATATATCCTCTCCTTCTTGAGCCTCCCTTCCCCCTCCTATCCCATCCCCCACCTCAAGGTCATCATAGAGCATGAGGCTGGGCTCCCTGTGCT
>NW_011483825.1:15556-16169 GCF_000754665.1 Bison bison bison | reverse complement strand
GGAGGAGGGCATGGCAACCCACTCCAGTATTCTTGCCTGGAGAATTCCACGGACAGAGGAGCCTGGTGGGCTACAGTCCATGGGGCTGCAAAGAGTCAGATACAACTTAGCAACTAACACTTTCACTTTATATATGTACCAGGTACATTCCAGGTGCTGGGAGATCCAGTCATGATCAAAACGGACAAGGCCCCTGCCCTAATGGAATTTACATTCTAGTAGAGGAGACAGATAAGACGTTGTAACTAAATTAACATAGAATGTAATTTCAGAGAGTGATGACCAGCAAAGGATAAAGTGACAGAGACTAGAGGCTTTAACTAGAATGATCACAGAGGTTCTGTCTGAGAGGTAACCTCGGAGCTGAGTTGACTTCTATAAAGGAGGCATTCATGCAACCATCTGGGGAAAGAGCCCTCCGGGCAGAGGGAGCAGCAAATGAAAGACCCTGTGATTGAAAGAGGTTGGGCGTGCTAGGGATTAGCATGAAGGCCAGTGAGGCTAGAGCGGAGGAAGAAGGTGGGAGGGTAGCAGGCTTGGTGGTCAAGGTGGGCATGGTTGTGGGACCAGAGCACATAAAACCCAGGAGGAGTGAGTGTGAGGGGACCCAATC
>NW_011483825.1:13798-15124 GCF_000754665.1 Bison bison bison | reverse complement strand
TAGTATTGATAAAGGATGAATGAGATCATCTAGAATATGGATAGTGAAGGAAATGGCAGCCCACTCCAGGATTCTTGCCTGGGGAACCCCATGCACAGAGGAGCCTGGCAGGCTACAGCCCATGGAGTCACAAAGAGTCAGACACAACTGAAGTGGCTTAGCACACAGAATATGGTAGTCAGTAGCCCCATGGTGCTACTGAACATTTGAAATGTGGCCAGCCCAAATTGAGAAGTGCTAGACATATAAAATACAAACCAGATTTCAAAGACAGTATATAAGAAAAAGAACATAAAATACCTCATTGATATTATTTTTATAATGATTATGTGTTGAAATGATAAAACTTTGGTTCTACTAAGTAAAATACATTATTAAGATTAACTTCACCTGTTTCTTCTTGCTTTTTAAAATGTGGCTGCTAGAAAATTTTAAATTACCTCTGTGGCTTGAAATTGTGGCTCCTGTTAACATTTCCATGTGATGGTGCTGGTCTAGGAAATCACTGTACATACAGAAAAGGGCCAGGGAAAGGAGGAAGATACAGCCAAGGAGGGTGAGAAGGAATAGCCAATGAGGGAGGAGGAAAATGAAGGGAGTATGATGTGATGTGCAGAAAGGCAAGTGATAAAATTATTCAACAAGGAGGGAGTGTCAGATGCTGCTGGGAAGGCAGTTCAAGTAGCAGAGGGTTGGATTGAACATGAGCAGTTTTACTGCAGTGGTTTGGAAGTAGTTGGATTTGGAAAGCTGGTTGGAGAGAGCACAGAAGTGAAGACATAAGAGTGGTAAGCCAAGAGAGCTCTTTAAAGTTTGGCTTTAAAGAAATGCAGAGAAATGGGTGGTAACAGGAAGAGGATTTCAAATCTGGAGAAGGTTCATGTGTTTGGTTGTGGTTGTTGGTTTGTTGGTTTGGAAGGGGAGACAGCTCTGCTGATGGTGGTACTGTCCTCAGGGCCCTCAGCTGGGGACATAAGGCAAGCATGCCAGAAAGAATTTGAGACAGTTGAAAGTCAAAGGGTATTTAGACTGAATGATTTTCTTAGAGCTCTAGGAACACAGATGCTGGCAGGATGCCTTCTTTCTTTGTTTTCCCTTTGTCTTTCATCTTTTTTCTTTTTGGTTGTCCTTCCCCTTCTTTCTTCTACCCCTGACAGTGGTGGGTCAAAAGCAACGTTTGCCAGGCCAGGTTCCATGCACGGTACTGGATGCTTGGGGCTGGTGCACTGGGACGACCCAGAGGGAGGGGAGGGGAGGGAGGAGGGAGGAGGGTTCAGGATGGGGAACACGGGTATACCTGTGGCGGATTCATTTCGATATTTGGCA
>NW_011483825.1:8921-11591 GCF_000754665.1 Bison bison bison | reverse complement strand
CAAAAGTTTAAAATTTTTATGTAGTCGGGTATCTTAATTTTTTCTTTATAGCTTATCAATACAATTCTGTCTGCCTGGGTACACCCATGAATAGTAAAAGGCCTCCAAATCTAATGGGCCCCCACACAAAGCAATAGATCAGGTTTTGTATATTTGTCTTTTATTTTTTGGTAACAGCTTTATTTATTTCTTTATTCTTGGCTGAGCTGCATGGCATGTGGGATCTTAGTTTCCTCACCAGGGATCAAACATGCACCTCCTGCATTGGAAGCATGGAGTCTTAACCACTGAACTGCCACGGAAGTCCCAGTAATAGCCTTATTGAGCTGTAATTCATATATGATACAATTCACTCTTTTAAAGTATACAGTTCAGTGCTTTTTAGTATATTCAAAGATTTGGAGACTTCCCTGGTGGTTAAGAATCTGCCTTCCAATACAAGAGATTCACATTTGATCCTTGGGGGAACTAAGATTCCACATGCCACAGAGCAACTAACCTGCGAGCCACAACCCTCTCACCACAACAAGGATCCTGGGTGCCACAACTAAGACCCGATGCAGCCAAATAAATAAAATTTTTAAAAAACCAAAGATTTGTGTGACCATCACAATTAATTTTAGAATATTGTTATCACTTCAAAAAGAAATTCTGTATTCTGTCACTCAAAAAACACCTCTAGCCCTAAGCAAAACACTTTCTGTGTTTACCTATCTTGTACATTTCATGTAAATGGAACCATTGTCTTTTTTAAAGGAAGAATAGTTCTCTCTAATGGCAATTCCCTTTATATATCTTTTCTTGCATAGTTTAAGAATCTAACTGGAGGATAAGGAGTCGGGTAAAATGATTGTGTAATATACTGGATATCGAATGATTTTTTTTGGTTTCTTGCTCTATATTTTATTTTAGTGAACCAATTATGTCTGAATCACTAAGTGAAGTTTCTGGCAGTGTGGAAGTTCTGGAGACCAGTGATGAGGGTAAGTAACCCAATAGAATCTTGATAACTAGAACTAGACTTGTTTAGTGTGTTTAACCCTTAGAAGACAGAATCAAGTCACAAGAAGACAAGTTCATATCAAATTTCTAATGATAATACTCAGTCAACATTTACTTTTCCATCTTCTAAGCTCTTCACTTTCATCTCAATCTCTGATAGTCTAAAAAGTTTTGTCTAGACCTTGCAGTCTTCCTTGAAGATGGTTACCAGGTTCTGTTTACTAAGGCAAAAGAAGTATTTCTGCTTAATCAGAAAAAGAAATAAGAACAGGCCATGATCTGAGAGATTCAATTGAGGTTTTGCCATAGATAGTAATCCAGATCTAACTAATAGATAAATTTGTAATTTTGAGGTGTAAAGGGGGTATAGTAACAAAAGACATCACCATAGGCTTCTATTAAATGGGAACAATTTACAAAAATTTCTTTTGCAAAATCTACTTAGATGTGTATTCATTTAAATTATAATTATAAACTATGAATCACCTGTGAGTGATAGGAGACCATGGATGGGGTAATAGGCAAAGGTCACTAAACAATGATAAGTTTTACTGACACTGAAAAAAAATGTGGAGGGAAGGGGAAGAACCCAAAGATATAAGGTGAGACATTGAATTTAAAGACAGAACTGAATTGAAGAGTTCACTGGGTTGTTCTTCAATGATTGCTGAATTTTCTTAGTAGTGTGTTGGGCAGAAGACTTGGTCTGGAAAGACAGAGAGCAGGCAACCTTCTTGAGGCTTCCCAGAGGCCTGATTTCACTAATGAAGTGAGTAGGGGGATGCTGAACATGGTGCACGGACCCCTGAGGACAGGGCTTGGGTCTTCATCTCTGTGTCACCATTGTTCAGTATTGGGCCTCAGAGAGCGTGATTAGACGCTCAAAAGTTTTTAAGAAATGAATGAATAAATAAATGAATGATAGGCCTCCTCACCAAGGCAGCCCCAACAACCAAATGAACTGACCTATCTTTTTGGATATGAGCTAGACAGATGTCTACCAAAAAAGATGGCAATGCAGTGCATCTTGATGAAGAGTGGAGGTAAGGAAATACCCTTTCTCTATTCACAATCCTTTTTAAGAGACCAAACATTTGGGTACATTTGTAGTATGAGTCATTGCCAGACAGAGAATACAGTGGCTGTTGGGAAGTTGAAGGGAAGAAAGGCTAATTAGAAGAGTTTTCTTTCCAAGAAGCAATGCAAGAGAGCAAGGTCACCATTATGTGCCTTGCATTTTGAAAGCTCATTAAGTTCAACCCAGAAGGGCCTGTGTGCATGGTAGGTAAGCAAATACACAATCCGAGGTGATAATTTCTTCATTGGAGTTGTGTTTTTTTCTCTGGGGGAAGGTCAGGGGATGGCTTCCATGGGCTGTTTCCTGGCATGTGACATACTGCCGGCCCTCAGTGCATGGGGATGTTGAAAGCTACTGCCTGTTTGGGAATATGTAGTCCTTGGACTTGGACAGGGAGGTCAATGGCTTTGTTACAGGAGAAATCCAGACAGCTGTCAGCTCACTGACCATCACTGCTGTGCCTTGTAGGGGAATAAGTTACCCAGTGTATAGGTGACCTACATAAGTGTTGTTGTTGTTTAGTCACTCAGTCATGTCCAACTCTCTGCGACCCCACGGACTGTAGCACACTAGGCTCCTCTGTCTATGGG
>NW_011483825.1:5916-6602 GCF_000754665.1 Bison bison bison | reverse complement strand
GGAGCATGAATTGTAGTGATGGTGGAAAATTGGACTTAAGGCAGGCCTTGAGGTTTAGAAACCTTTCTAAAGGTTCTAGACTAGGCAGGCCCAGGAGTAATCAGTACACAGACAGGCCATAGTATTTCAGCACTAGAAGGAGCCCTACTTCAGCATTTGCCTAAGTGTGTTTTGCTAGATGTTCTGCATACATGCATCGGGGAGACAACACTGATACCCAGTTTCTCGGCACTTCACCATCCACATAGGCATGTTGAAGTTTCAGAAAAGTTTTGTTGGAACACAGAGCCCTAAACTGTGTTTAATCAACATTTTCCAGATTGACTAGACTGCAGAACCCCCTTTTCATGCAATAGACCTATGAGCATCCCTCTGAACATGCTTTGGGAGACACTGATTAGCATGATCCCCTTATTTTCCAGCTGAGCCCCAGAGAGGTTGAGTGACTTGCCTGAGGTTACAGAGCTAATCGATAGCAGAGCCAAACCAAGCTCAGTATTCCAGAGTTTTCTTACTCTCTGGTGGTGTTTTCCATCACACCACTAAGCCTATCTTATAACAGTCTTGTTGGCTTCCAGAGACCAGGCTGTTGGGAATTGGAATGAGACACCTGAGTTGGTAAATTACTGCATGTGAAACAGTAAGAGCAGGCTCCTTCTCACGGATGAATGCAGCACAAACTCCCC
>NW_011483825.1:4191-5816 GCF_000754665.1 Bison bison bison | reverse complement strand
TCCTCATAAAGCCCTTCTTAGAAGACATCTTCCATGACCACACCAACCCCCTGCACTCGTTCCTTGGGTCTGCATCCTTGCAGCACACAGGTTGGTCAATACCAGCTCCCACATGGATTTCCAAAGGTCCTGAAGTATCTGTCACATGTGGAAGCTTGGCTTCCCAGCTGCATCACAAAAACTCCAGTGATCAGGGTACCAAGTGCTTATGTTGGCTCAAAAGTTGCTGTGTATGAATGAACTTCTTAGGGCCAGGGAAGAGGTGTGTGTTAATAGTTGAAATTGAGAGGCAAGTGAATGCAGGGTGAGTTGAGCATGAATAGAGGCTGCCCGGAGGCCACAGGCTGGGGCCTGAGCTTCTGCTTTCACCAGAAACTCAGATACTTTGTTGGTGAGTTCCTAAGAAGAGAACAAAGCAGATGAACAATGCCAGGGGCACTGGTGCGAAAGCTAGGGCCTTTTGGGATCCTACTCCTCATTCCCATCATGAAAGCCATTTCCTCTCCTGTGTTTCCTTCCACCATCACACTCTGTCTCACTTGCATTTATAACTTCCAGGAAAAAAGAAATCCAGATTTAAAGCCTTCAAGAGCTTCTTTGGCAAGAAGAAGAAGAAAGAGCCCAAAGATGTCCGTGGAGGGAGACGGCTCAAAACAAGCTTGTCCAGCAGCAGTATTGACATCTCTTTTCTGAAGTCAGTTCAAGGTCAAGAAACCATGCCAGGGTAAGCTCAGGATGGGTAGGGGCTGAGGACAAGGCAAAGGGCAGGGAGCTACAGCCAGGTCCTCCTTTGGCAGCTGAATCATCACTGGCCTTTGGTCCCCAGGGGCTCTTGCTCACCCTGTCTGTGGGAGGTGGGTCTGCAGCCTTTGCCAATGCAGCCACATCCTGGGGGGTTTGCCCTGTGCTCATAGATATATGCTTGCTGTCTGGGTTTCACAGCTCAGTGGGTTGGATGGGGCATACCAAATGCATATCCCACTCCCCTAAGAGCACTGGGTAAGAGGGTGTGGGTAGATCAGGGCAATCCTGCTGTGTCACAGCTACAAGCACTTGAGATGTGAAGCCTACCACTAGAGAGGAGCTGGTGGCCTCTGTTTCATAAGGGAAGGATAGTCTCCATCGTTTTGGAAGCTTGATCTGATTTGCTTGCACTGCCCTCAGACTCCAGATCTCATAATGTGTGATTAAAATCTTAGATGGTGAAGCCATCTAGCTGGGTTGAGACATAAGGGTGAAATCACTGTGTTAATTAAAAACAACAACAACAACAACAAGCAAGCAAGGAACCCAAGTCTATTTCTCCCTCCATCCCAAGAGACTGGGGCAAATGCTGTAACTGATCATATAAGTATGGGGAAGACTGTTTCTCAGCCACCACTGCCATTCCTATTCAGACTTTCATCTTTGAAGCCCCAGATTCCACATCTTAGAAATGTGGAAAATCTGGATGCCCAGTACCCCCCAGGCTCTTTCTGGATCAATTGAATTGCCCTCTATGGAGTTCCACTTGGGCCTGTTCCCCTGGCCTTAAACCCCAGACTTATCTGAAATCCCAACAAAACTCAAGTGTCCTGCTATCCATTGCCTCAAGGCTTTGCTTGGAGGTAATGAAAGCTAGTGGA
>NW_011483825.1:0-433 GCF_000754665.1 Bison bison bison | reverse complement strand
CTAAAAGATGATGCTGTGAAAGTGTTGCACTCATTATGCCAGCAAATTTGGAAAACTCAGCAGTGGCCATAGGACTGGAAAAGGTCAGTTTTCATTCCAATGCCAAAGAAGGTTCAAACTACCACACCAGTAGTACGCATTTCACCTGCTAGAAAGGCCATGCTCAAAATCCTTCAAGCTAGGCTTCAACAGCCTGGAATTTCACACTATGTACTCTGCATATAAGTTAAATCCGGAATTTCACACTATGTACTCTGCATATAAGTTAAATAAGCAGGGTGACGATATGCAGCCTTGATGTATTGTTCCCAGATCTACCTGTTGCTTCTTGACCTTCATACAGGTTTCTCAGAAGACAGGTAAGGTGGTCTGGTATTTCCATTTCTTTAAGAATTTTCCACAGTTTGTTGTGATCCACACAGTCAAAGGCTTT
>NW_011483824.1:4639-5005 GCF_000754665.1 Bison bison bison | reverse complement strand
TCCCGAGCTCCCCTGCTGCTGGTGATCACCAGGAGCTTCAGGGAACCATGCCCCTAGCTCTCCTGATGCAGGGCCTTCATGTGCAGGATCTGGTGAAGGTGCCCAGGGCCCCGAGGAGGAAAGTGCAGGTGCCTCCCAGGAAGCCCCTGCCACTCAGAGCACTCGAAAAGATCCTCTGGCGAGGAAGGCCAGGATACTCGTGGAGTTCCTGCTGGAGAAGTACACCAAGAAGGAGCCCATCATGCAGAGCGCCCTGATGAAAATCGTCAGCAGGAAGTATAGGCAGCACTTCCCTAAGATCCTCAGTACAGCCCGTGAGCGCGTGGAGCTGGTCTTTGGCCTGGAGATGAAGGAAGTCGACGGTAG
>NW_011483824.1:0-434 GCF_000754665.1 Bison bison bison | reverse complement strand
GAGATGAAGGTTTGATGCCTGTTCTGGAACATCTCCTGGAGGAGGAAGTGGCTATCCATTCCAGTATTCCTGCCTGGAGAATCCCATGGACAGAGAGCCTGGAGTGCTACAGTTCATGGGGTTGCAAAGTGTCAGAAATAAATGAGGGCTTGAGCACAGACAGACAGACAGGTAGATCTAGAAGTCTAGGAGGGGAATCAGTTCAGTTCAGTTCAGTTCAGTCGCTCAGTCGTGTCCGACTCTTTGTGACTCCATGAATTGCACCATGCCAGGCCTCCCTGTCCATCACCAACTTAGAGAAACCTAGGAACCATTGGTAGACTGTTGTACGTTAACACTGTTCACGAAAGGTATCAGAATGTTGTGGAAGAAGGCAGGTTTGTTTAAATATAAAGCCATAATTCGTACATGAGATGTCACCCAGGCCTTTAAGA
>NW_011483823.1:9227-9915 GCF_000754665.1 Bison bison bison | reverse complement strand
ATCAAATTTCATATGATTTTTATATGTCGTGAAGTAGTATTCATTTAATAAAAAAAAAACATTTAAAAAACAGTTGTTTTTAGCATGAGGGGGTTGCTTTGGCTCAAGGGTTATAAGTTGACTGACCTCTGCTAGAAAACCCAGTTCGTGTTCCAGTGATGTTAAGGGAGGGTTAGGAAATTCCTAGTGCAAGCAGTCCCTAATTTTCCTTTTTTCAGACTAGAAAGCCTGCAGGTGTTTTTATTCAAGAAGAATCCTGTTTCTTACAGCAGTCCCCAACCTCCATGATCTTAGGCCGGATAAGCTGAGGTGGAGCTGATGTAATAATAGAAATACAGCGCACAATAGATCTAATGCACTTGAATCATCCCCAAACCGTCCCCCGCCCTGGGGCCGTGAAAAAATTGTCTTCCACAAAACTGGACCCTGGCGCCATAAAGTTGGGGACCCACAGAAAACATCTGAATATTGAGGCACAGCCATTCCCACTCTGGTCACTGTTGCAACGCCGCCATCTAGTGGTGATAGTTACAGCTACAAGGTCTAGTGAAAAAGTGGTTGGGGTTGGACAGGCTCTCATGATGAGACCTTAGTGCATTCTGTCTGCATAAAGCCTCCATTGCAGCATGTTTTCCCCAGGGCCCTGCATCCTGACCACCTGAGACTCACTCTCCCAATGCCATTTGCT
>NW_011483823.1:4307-5258 GCF_000754665.1 Bison bison bison | reverse complement strand
AATACAAAAAGAGTGAAATGTTACAGTTGTGGAAATTCCCGTTTTGCTTCCTGGTATTTAGTCTTTACTCTGGTGATCACAGGGGCTATTTTTTTTCCAGGTTTTTAGCAGAGTACCATGATGACTTCTTCCCAGAGTCTGCCTATGTTGCTGCCTGTGAGGCGCACTACAGCACGAAGAATCCCAGGGCAATTTATTAAGGTTTCGATGGTCCTAGAAGAACAGTTTCTCTATCTAGTTCTTGGTTCCCAGTAAAGAACTAGGGAGTCAGTGGGCCTTCTTTATGCAGAAAGTAAATGTGACACCCACCCTGGGGGGCTTTGGCAGAGGTGGGCCCATTTGTTTGAGTTGCTTACCTACTGTAGTTATTTCTGTTAAGGATTACTTCCTCGGTGCCTCGATGGCCTCCAGCATCTAACCCTTGCCACCTATACACGTGATCTGTGATGGCAAGAAAACAGCAGCTGTGTTCACAGTGAATTGTTAATGAACATGTGATTAGGTTGGGCTGTTTCAGTAGACGGAGGTACTTGTTAGCAGTAACCACGTCTTTTAGTTATTTGTTAGCATTAAACAAAATTGTTTTGCAAACTGTTTTCATTCTTGTGATAAGGCTGAGCAACTCTGTCCCACAAATTCTAGTTTTGCTTGGAAACTGCAAAGTAGTCCCTGAATATTTTAGAGGGAACCGATGTTGATGGCAAAAGAAAATTTGCAGCTATAGATTTGCTGGTTACAATTCCTTTTCTATAAAACCTTATTTTTGGTGATTTAAATAAAGCATTGCCTGAATGTTTGAGATTTTATAGCTACACTTGGTTGTGTAATATTATGGTTCCTTTTCTGTAAAATGTTATTTTTGGCCATTTCAAATAAATGATTTTCGATCTTATTGGAAAGAACCAGGAGAGAGTTTTTACTCTGGTCTTGTCCTTTTCTCTTTATTTGTTG
>NW_011483823.1:0-435 GCF_000754665.1 Bison bison bison | reverse complement strand
ATTTTGTAAAAAATTTAAAGTTTGCAGAAAACTTGAGAATATAATAAAATATACTTTCACCGTAAAATTGACTTTATTTTGTAAGATTTGTTTCCAGCCACTGTTTGAAAAAGAACTAAAATATTTTGGATTTGGCTAAAATTCTTTTTTTTCACCATTACCTGGATCTCAATCCTTGACCCTTCCGAGTTTGGTGTAGTGTGGACAGATACTGTGCACATGAAACTCTCTGCTTTTATACTCTTCATCACATTTTAACATATAGATTCATATTTACATATATACATATACATACATGTATAAATATACATTTGTACCTATACAAAACTGCATCAGTCTGTGTTCTCACGTAGGCACACTGAGTTCTTTTAATTGCTGTATAAAAATCTGTCATGTGGATATGCTGTCCTGTATTAATTCCTTTACCACTGTTGG
>NW_011483822.1:24598-25056 GCF_000754665.1 Bison bison bison | reverse complement strand
ACTGATTTTTCCTTTTGCCTCAGGCTCCAATGTCCCTGAGAACATTCTGATTCTGTCATCATTTAAAAATTAGATCTTTTTTTTTTCATTGTGGATTTTTTTTAATTTTGATTTTTCACAAAGACTCTATTAAAATATTACTGTCTCAATGACTGATGCTACCTGAAATGCTGGGTTGGGGTGATGGACCTGCCTCCCCCTAGTCATAGACCTTCCCTAAGCCAAGCAATGTGTGTGATGAGGGGTAGACAATCAGTCCATTTTTCCACCTAGTCAACTAGAACAGACCAACAAGAACTACTAAACTCACTTCCCTGGCACTACTTGGCAGAGTCAAACCTGGCTTCTTGATGTAGGAACCTCACTGATCACTCGTGTATACTTAGTCGCTCAGTCATGTCCGCCTCTTTGTGACCCCATGGACTGTAGCCCACCAGGGTCCTCTGTCCATGGGATTC
>NW_011483822.1:19125-21421 GCF_000754665.1 Bison bison bison | reverse complement strand
ATAGGTTCCAAGAGAGCCTAGAATCCTCTTGCTGTCCTTTCACTAGCCTTTGTAGCAACAGTGGAATCAGCCATCTCCACCAAAATTCTCCTGAACGTGCTCTGTTCTTAACTGGCAGGAGTTCAGTTCCCCAGACTAGAACACTGTGAGCTCTCACACAATGTGTGGAAGCCAGAGGCTGGGCAGTGAAAGAAATGAATCCTGGGAGCCAGGTGATCATGGAAAGTGACACATGATCCCAGAGGTCATGGAGTTGAACCCATTATTCTGCAGGTTGGGGAACAGGCACAGAACAGTTAAGTGACTTGCCCCAGATCACAAAGCCAGTGAGTGGCAGAAAAAGGGCTAGAATCCAGATATCCCAACTTCCAGGCCAGGGTTCCTTTTGTGGGGCAGCAAGAGGCCTCACCTCTGTAGGTGCTGAATCAGCAGAGCACCCTGGAAGTGCTTCACTGACTCTGCTGATGGTCATGGGCAGCAGTCCACCCACTGGCCCATGTAGCCGTCCAACACACATCTAGAGCAAACATCGTGTGCCAGGCTTGGTGCCAATGGTTACACTTCAGTGACGTCAATCAAAACTGAAACCCAGGCAGCACTGTAGAAGGACTGCGTAGAGGAATGGGGTGACAGACTGAGTATGGTATAGTCCCTAAGCGCAGAGAGTCTGAAATCTGAAAGGTAAAATGTGGCAAATGCAAATTCAACCCCAGTGTCTTCTCCGTTATCCCTACAAGTGAACAAGTTATTCTGGTTTTATTTAAATACTTGAATAATCCCAACTATTGGTAAATATTGAAGAAGATTTTCAAAATGTTTTCAGTAGGAGTGAGACTGTGAGGGGGTCCCCATTCTACCTCTCCACTGCTACCTCCCTCCACTAATCCCAACACCCCAACACACACACCAGGCACATGTAAACCTGACTGAAATCTCTCAAGTCTTCCCCAGTAGCCCATGGCCTTTCTCAGGTCTGCTTTTCCTCCTGAGAAAACAACTACTGTTCACTAACCCCTCAAATGGATATCAAGTTTTAGGAGGCTACAGACCATGCTGTGGTATCCCTAGCAACTAGCCCAACATCAGGCACAGGGTAGGTGTTTTCAAGTATCTGCTAAATGAATGAATGCAGGAGCCAATAATGGTAACAGATTTTTAACAATCTTGTTTGATTTCTTGTTTGACATCTCTGCTAGGTAAGTATCATTATCACTGTTTTACAGATGATGGAAAAGAGGCCCAGAGGTGTGATCAATTGGCCCAAGGCAGGACATAGCCAGTAAATGGTAGAGCTGGCCATCAGTCTGACTGTTAACTCTTGCTCTATTCATTCTTAGTCCCTGTTCTTTCTCTGGTCCCTTTGCCTCATCAATTTCTGACCATGTTTTAAAGGTGTTCCAGAAGTTTCTTCTAGCCCAAGAGCTGTGTCATATTTCTCTGAAATGGTGCTTAGAAGTATCCTCTTCCACTGGCTTGTGAGCCACTCTGGGGCCTGGACAAGGTGATTTTTTTTCTCTTGCAGTACTCCAAGGATGCCCTGTACTTAGGAAGCATTCAGGAATATTCGTAGAAGGAAACTGAGGAGTGAGAATGGGGATGAAATGAACAGCTCAGGTACAGTTTGGGTCTTCAGATCATGTCACATGTCTGCCTCTGTTCACAGGGACTTCAAATTCAGTGTCACTGGAAAATGGAAATCCAGGGAGAGCATTCTGTTTGAGCAAGTCACTATTTATCCAGCTCCTGCACTTTACTATAGCCCTTTCAGAGACGGTCATAGTAAACTTGATGTTACATGTAGTTAATACATTTTTTTAAGTCAGCATCCTAGTTGAGATGTTATAAGTATAAACGATATATCAAGTTTCAAAGACGTGTTACCCAAGAAGTATAAAATGTCTTGTTATAATTTCTACATTAATTTTCTGCTGAAATAATAACATTTTAAATACACAGAATTAGAGTATCTCAATTTCACCTGTTTCTTTTTTTACTTTTTCTAATGTGGCTACTAGAAAATTCTAAATGACATATGTGGCTTGCATTGATTGCTGTTTGGTGTGATAGTCACCTGGGTGCATGCAATTGTCAAAAATTATACTGAAGACTTAAGATCTGTGCATTTTATTGTGTGTGTTAAAGTTCAGTTTTAAAAAATCACACACATACATACATGGCAGAGAGAGAAAGATGGCTACAGAAGAATCTTAATCTTTTTTTCATCCTCAAAGATTATTCTTACATAAAGGGGAAAACCACCCTGTGCATTTTTTAAATCCTATTAGATGTTAGGTCT
>NW_011483822.1:13974-15507 GCF_000754665.1 Bison bison bison | reverse complement strand
GGTTCCAGGCTCAATCCTTAGGCCCACTAGGGCTTGAGACCCATTCAATCAGGATGGATCCCAAGCACGCACATAGTTCCCTATTCCAGATCATTTATATTACACTTTCAAACAACTATATTCAGACAAAAACCTCCACTGAGGAGAAATGGCTCATTCCAAAACCACAGGGAGGTTCAGAATGCCTATACTTATAAATATATTGATTGCTAAAACCATCACCTTCCCTTTTCCAACTAGTTGCCAAACTGGACTTCCTGGTCCCATCCCTCTGACTCAGGACATAAATGAAATTGCCCTAGACCACAGGTCTAATGCCCCTCCCTGCTCACTTACAGTAGCTCCTAGGGTCTGCATTCTCTGCCTGAATAGCCAAGGTTGCTAACAGTGTGGCCACAATGCTGCATGCTACCCTCACCTTCTGCTACTGTCTGCCTGCAGCCAACAACTCCCTACTCACATACACACTCATGCACACACACACACCATGGACCCACGGTCTCCTGTCACAGTCCCTCTCTTGCAGCCAGCCAAATGAATATGCAACAGCTCCCTGGAGATAGATATAGATATAGATATAGATATAGATATAGATATAGATATTTTGCCTTTTTCCCTCTGTAGCTTCTACTTAAACTGTCCTTCCTTATCTCCTCATGGACAAAGTCAATCTCAGGGCCATTCTGCATGGGAAGGGAGCAGCCCTTCCTTTGATTTCCCAGCAGGCTCTTTGAAGCTCCTGGTAACAGCTCTTAACTCTGTCTACTTTTATGTGATTGTGAGCTGTCTCATCTCTCTGACCAGAGTGTAAATTCCTTGAAGGCAAAGTCAATGTCTTAGTCATGTGTTTATTTTTCACAGCCCCTTGCACTTACTAGCTGCTCAATAAATGCACATCTGGTAACACACAAACAATTGTGCTTACTTCCCATGCTAGTAAGGTTATGCTCAAAACCCTTCAAGTACAGCTTCAATAGTTCTCGAATTGAGAACTTCCAGATGGATACAATAGACAGTAGGTCTTCAGAATTCTCTGGCAGTCCAGTATGGGTTAGGACTCTGCACATCCACAGATGTGGCCCAGGTTTGATCCCTGGTCAAGGAACTAAGATACCACATGCCATGTGGCATGGTCCAAGAGAGAAAACAATAAACGCTGAGTCTCAAATTCAGTTCTGGCTTTAGTTTCTTCTTGTACATTCTTCTCCTACATGGGGAGCAATGCAAAACACATATGGCAGCCACTTAAAAGCTGGAGATGCCATTGGAGAACACTGGCTTCTATCAAGGAAAAGCAAAACGAAAGATTGCTAAGTGTGTGGTCATCATCAGAGTCAGTGGTGTGTGTACACACATCCATCTTGAGCATCTCCTCCACATGAGGAACAGTGCACAAGATTAGTTTATGTCTTTAGCCAACCAGACAGAACAGCCATTTACCCAGGCCATCTAGGGGGGAAGGTGCCAACTGTGTCCCCAAAGCCACTGCTATAAATGCAGATATGTTGGTTCTTCTAAGTGATTCTGTTTCCC
>NW_011483822.1:9191-10644 GCF_000754665.1 Bison bison bison | reverse complement strand
TATACAATGGGATACTACTCACCCATAAAAGAATGAAATATTGCCATTTGCAGCAACATGTATGGACCCAGAGGTCATCATACTCAACGAAGTTAAGTCAGACAGAGAAAGATAAATATCACACGTTAGCACCTATATGTGGAATTGAAAAAAAAAACTGATACAAATGAGCTTATTTTCAAAACAGAAAGAAAACAGACTCACAAAGTAAACAAACTTATGATTACCAAAGGGGAAAAGAGTGGAGAAGGGATAAATTAGGAGCTTGGGATTAACAGATACACACTATTATATATAAAATAGATAGGGTCCTACTGTAGAGCATAGGGAACTATATTCAATATTGGGAAATAACATATAAGGGGAAAGAATGGATATGTGTAGATATATGTATATGTATAATCGAATTACTTTATTGTACAATTGAAAATAACACAACATTGTTAATCAACTATGCTCCAATATAAAATAAACATTTTTAAAATGGATATATGCATATGTATAGAAGACCCACTTGGCTGTACACCTGAACTAACACAAAATTGTAAACCAACTATACTCTAATATAAAATATATGTTTTTTAAAGATCAGCTCCCTTTCCATTCTTTTTCAAAAGTAAAGCAAAAGGACGTAAGCTTTGCTCATTTGCTACAAGATTTAGGTTTCAATGGACGTCAAGCTTTATCATCAGAGTGCACTAAAGTGCGACATCTACGTCACCTGCAGGTCTTGTGACACTGCTGGCAGCTCAGGGGGTTGGGCTGGGCTGATGCTGGGCGTCTCTAACAAGCTACACCAAGCAAGGCTGGCACTGCTGATCTATGAGTTGCTTTGAACAGCCAGGGTCTAGAATTCAGGAAGCCCACACTCCAGCCACGGCTCTGCGTGCAGAGTATGAAAAGTTGTCGGGAAAGTGTCAGGAAAGCATTAACTCACACTATGATGCCAAGGCCAGGTGGTGAGATTCGGGCCTGAGGGGAATGTGGGATTTCATTGCAGCTCTACCCCAGGTGATTCACCAAGTGATGCAGGGGACCCAGCTCCATTTCCACACGTGGGCTCTGGTGAAGAAGACGGGGATGGCCCCCAAAAATACTGATGGCTGGCTGAACTCTCATCAATGTCCTTGTCCTTCTCGTGCATTTCTGTAACAAATACGTACTGAATTGCTCTTTGGGGCTAGGCTCTCGCTCCACCAAGGGAAACTCATAAAAATAAGATGAGAAATATTCTTAAGTTTCAGTTCCCATCCCACTTCCTACTGTCCTCTGACTGCCCTTCAGCCCACCAGAACGTATGTGCACAGATGGATACCAACCAAAGGAGGGCGCTGTGGATCCACTACCTCCCTTTTGAAAGAACCATGCCCCAGTGTAGACAAGCTACCTTGAAGTGTGTAATCATTACATGTGCAATGCACCTTCACTCCTGGGTCTGAAAACTCCATTTGGG
>NW_011483822.1:4620-5778 GCF_000754665.1 Bison bison bison | reverse complement strand
TAGGCTAGGGAGGGTATATTTCAATCTTAGAGATTCTTGGGTGGGGGGAGGAGTGAGGACTCTGGTGGAGAATTTCAGTGGATCTATTCTGCTTCCAGTCCACATTGAGTCTCATCAAAATAATAAAAGCAAAACATAGCTACCAGTATTGACCACCACATGAATGCCAGGTATTATGATTTGTGTGTAATGTCTTTTATAGTGCCCATTTCACAGATGAGGAAACTGAGAGGCAGTACGGCATAGGGGAAAGAGAATGGCCTTGGAATCCCAGGGAGCTGGCTTCCAGTCACACCTCAGGCTCTCTCTAGCTGTATGATACTGAGTGGGTCAGTAATGTCTCTAGTTGTTATTGGTAAAATGGGGAAGATAATTCTTACCTTCAGGGTGGTAAGCAGAGTTAAAAAAGCAAACAGGTAAGCACAAGGTATATAATAAGGCTTAATACATGATACTGATTTCTCTGCCCATAATTATCCTACAACAAACTAAATTTGAAGACTGCCTAGAGTTTAAGAAAAATGACAGTTCTATAACCCACCACATGTTTATTGGAGGATCAAAAAAAAAAAAAAAGCTAGTTGGCAGAGGCTGTCTGTTTATCTGTGTGGAGCCATAAAGATTCTGTTTAGCTGAGAACACGTCAAAGAGGGACCAGAAAGGGACATGACTGACAGAGGGCAGATAGTTTGAATATCAAATGAATGTCTTCAGAGTGGATACTGCATAGCTATTAAGGGAAAGAGGATGGTAGCAAAGAGAAGTCACGGGACTTTAAGATCAGCCACACCTGCATTCAGACCTGGAGCCATTTCCTTAGCTGTGCACCCTGAGTGGGGACTTCCCACTCAGCAGTAATGTAGGAGATACAGGAGATGCAGGTTCAATCCTGGGTCAGGAAGATCCCCTGGAGAAGGAAATGGTGACCCAGTCCAGTATTCTTCCTTGGGAAATCCCATGCACAGAGAAGCTTGGTGGGCTACACAGTCCATGGGGTCACAAAAGAATCAAACATAACTGAGCGACAAAGCACACATGCGCGTAGCCTGAGTGATCTCTTTTCTGAGGCTAAGTTGTTTCATCTGTAAAATGGAGGTTGACTTCATTTAATAAATTCTTGTCAGGACTAAATGGGATAAGGCACACAGGGCATCTAGC
>NW_011483822.1:0-437 GCF_000754665.1 Bison bison bison | reverse complement strand
CATTCTTGTCTCTTGAACCACAGAGCCATGTTTTTTTTTTATCATTTCTTTATACAACCTCTCAGGATGTCCCTTGTGGAGCCATCCTATTCCAGTGAGCAAACAGATCACGAGACGGGATCCCTGATTTAGAAACAAAACAGAACTATGCTGGCCAATCTAGGATAGCCTAGAGAATTTCATCAAGTTGTGAGGATCTAGACTCCTGGGAGGTAGACAATGAATACAAAAGAAATAAAACTTTATCAGACATCTTTCAGTACCTATCAAAGTAGAAGTAGTTTTATTCTGTCATCATCAACACCGTGTGTCCCAGGAGTAGCAGCTAACCTCTATTAAGTGCCTTTTACGTGCCACACAACAATTGGTTCGATACTTAAAACAATCTTAAAAGGTGGATACTGTTATTTCACAGACACGGAACCTGAGGCCAAAAG
>NW_011483821.1:4865-5117 GCF_000754665.1 Bison bison bison | reverse complement strand
TAGAGTCACACAGAGACATACAAACTAAGAGGGACATACACACTGAGAGAGACACCCTCATCCAGGAAGTGACACACACTCCTGAGAGCAAGACACACACACACACACACTGAGGTAGAGAAACTTAAACAAAGAGAGTGAGACACACCCTCACACACTGAGAGAGACACACAAACACTGAGAGACACACACACAACAGAGGGAGAGATACACACATTGAGCGACACACACAGACACTAAGAAAGAGACCCA
>NW_011483821.1:0-438 GCF_000754665.1 Bison bison bison | reverse complement strand
AGGAAGAAATTCCAATACGGGCCATGGCGGCTCTAAAGATCTCCAGGAAGCACCACCCTCGATGGCATCACCCTTATGATCTCCACACTTGGGGATGAATAAAAACCCTTACTAATTGAGCTGAAAATTTGGTCTCTCAACAGGGAATGCCTCAGAGACCTGAATACATTCTCCTGGCAATGTTCAGTCTCTTGGCCTCTACATCTCCCCGCTCGAGCTCTGACTAATCACACTTACTGAGCTTACATACCCAACCCCCCTCTATTGTAGGTCATAGAATGGACAGAGAAAAGACCGATCCTATCAACCAATGACTCCATATGCCCCCTCCCTGGAATGTGAAAGAGCCCTCACACCCTGGGGAGGAGGGAAAACTAATTAACATTTCTTTAGGCTATGAAGTCCTTCCCTTGTGCATGGGCCCAGCAGAATTGTGCA
>NW_011483820.1:21242-22552 GCF_000754665.1 Bison bison bison | reverse complement strand
ACAGAAGCAGAAGATATTAAGAAGAGGAGGCAAGAATACACAGAAGAACTGTATAAAAAAGGTCTTAACGACCAGGATAATCACGAAGGTGTGATCACTCATGCTTACCTAGAGCCAGACATCCTGGAATGTGAAGTCAAGTAGGCATTAGAAAGCATTACTACGAACAAAGCTAGTGGAGGTGATGGAATTCCTGTTGAGCTATTTCAAATCCTGAAAGATGATGCTGTGAAAGTGCTACACTCAATATGCCAGCAAATTTGGAAAACTCAGCAGTGGCCACAGGACTGGAAAAGGTCAGTTTTCATTCCAATCCCAAAGAAAAGCAATGCAAAGAATGCTCA
This sequence comes from Bison bison bison, assembly GCF_000754665.1. Taxonomy (NCBI): domain Eukaryota; kingdom Metazoa; phylum Chordata; class Mammalia; order Artiodactyla; family Bovidae; genus Bison; species Bison bison. The sequence continues at coordinate 22,208 of NW_011483820.1, read as the reverse complement.
AACTACCACACAATTGCACTAATCTCACATGTTAGTAAAGTAATGCTCAAAATTCTCCAAGCCAGGCTTCAGCAATACCTGAACCATAAACTTCCAGATGTTCAAGCTGGTTTTAGAAAAGGCAGAGGAACCAGCGATCAAATTGCCAACATCCACTGGATCGTCGAAAATACTGGAGTGGGTAGCCAATTCCTTTTCAGGAAGCTAGCCTGATCCAGAGATCAAATTCCCATTGCCTACACTGCAGATAGATTCTTTACCGACTGAGATACCAGGGATATTCACCTTTCTTTTTTTTTTTTTTTCCCCCCCTAGGGTATTTTAATGATTTTTTTTTTATTTTTTTTTAACTTTACAATATTGTATTGGTTTTGCCATATATCAACATGAATCTGCCACAGGTATACATGTGTTCCCCATCCTGAACCTTCCTCCCTCCTGCCTCCCTGTACCATCCCTCTGGGTCGTCCCAGTGTACCAGCCCCAAGCATCCAGTATCGTGCATCGAACCTGGACTGGAGACTTGTTTCGTATATGATATTATACATGTTTCAGTGCCTTTCTCCAAAATCATCCCACCTTATCCCTCTCCCACAGAGTCAAAAGACTGTTCTATACATCAGTGTCTCTTTTGCTGTCTCATATACAGGGTTATTGTTATCATCTTTCTAAATTCCATATATATGTGTTAGTATACTGTATTGGTGTTTTTCTTTCTGGCTTACTTCACTCTGTATAATAGGTTCCAGTTTCATCCACCTCATTAGAACTGATTCAAATGTATTCTTTTTAATGGCTGAGTAATACTCCATTGTGTATATGTACCACAGCTTTCTTATCCATTCATCTGCTGATGGACATCTAGGTTGCTTCCATGTCCTGGCTATTATAAACAGTGCTGCGATGAACATTGGGGTACACGTGTCTCTTTCAATTCTGATTTCCTCAGTGTGTATGCCCAGCAGT
>NW_011483820.1:18726-20251 GCF_000754665.1 Bison bison bison | reverse complement strand
ATCTCACATACATTTGCTAGAACATGGATGGGAATTTTTATCTCTTTACAATGCACAGCTCAGTACAGTTTTCTGGGATCAAACAATGTTTTCCACAAGCTTCATGGAACATTAGAAAATGTATTTGAAGAAGAAAAGAAAGAGCAATGGTTCTGGATAGGCACACCATCATGATCAGTGTTCCTTTTCCAGAGCCAGACTTTAAACTTCACAGAGGATGGCAGCACACACCCTGTGAGTTGGGGATGTCTCGCCTTCTTTGGAGGACATTACTAAAATAGGGCAGGAAGACCTAGACAAGGAACTGCTTGATCATTGGCTAACAGATCCTGGCAACAACACACTGCAACAGATACCTGCACTGGTTGTAAGTCTCTAACAGCAGCAGTTGTTTCTGTTCTCTGGAAACAAGCCTAGGAGCAGACACAAGTGTGAGTTCTGAGCCCACAATCCTGATTTGTCCTTGAAATATGAGGCTGGTGAATGGAGTAACTGTTTTTCTGACCTTGGGTAAGTGTTTTGTGTCTACAAGGGATGACTTTGAGGCCAAGGAACCGTAAGGGTCATTTGCTCTCTACTCCTCTCCCTGTGTTTTATTCAGCATTATAGCAATGGAATTGAGACCAGATCTATGCATTTGCTAAGGAGTACAAACTTCTACATGACAGGTTAATTCATAGCCATGATGCGGAAAAGACCTTAGCAGTAAGCAGGTTGGAAGAACTCTCTGGGGTTATTGAGCCAAGGACCCCGAGATAAAGCCTATAGAGTTCTCAGATTCTTGCCGTGTGTCTTTGGTCCCTATAAAATAAGCACCAATAATATTTCTCAGGACATAGATAAAAACACTGGAGTAGGGGGTAGGTCCAGACAGTTTGGGGAGTGTTGTGCCCTTGATCCATAGAATTATACTGATTTGTTGTCAGGGGATAATTTTATTTTCTTGACCCTTTAGGGACTGTGATTGATGCTAAGACCACCCAGCCCAGCTCCATGGATTGTGCTGAAGGAGAGGATGTAAACCTGCCTTGTAACCACTCTACCGTTGGTGGAAAGGACTATATACATTGGTATCGGCAAAATCCCAATCAGAGTCCACAGTATGTCATTCATGGCTTACGAGGCACAGTGAACAGCAGCACGGCCTCTCTGACCACAGCTTCAGACAGAAAGTCCAGCACCTTGGTTCTGCCCCAGGTCACCCTGAGAGACACCACTGTGTACTACTGCGTCCTGAGAGAGGCACACTGGGACAGACGGGGCTGCACCTGTGCAATATCTCTGGTGGGAAGAAGTGGGGACAGAGTGGGGAGAGCAGTCACAGAAGCAAATCTAGAGTCATCTAGAAGGAGAGTCAGAGAGCAGTAAGAGATGAGGAAAATGAAGGGAAAGGAAAGGGAAGAAGATGCATAAAGAAAAGAAGAGAAAAAGGACAAGGAATAAGCACCTAGTTTACTGATGAATCTGAGAAGAATTTTGAGGCATGTCAGAATCATAATTTTAACATAGCAATAAAGTAAGAGGT
>NW_011483820.1:13550-17482 GCF_000754665.1 Bison bison bison | reverse complement strand
AGTACCGTTTTTATAGCATCCATATATATGCACTAATATATAATTTTTTTTCTCTTTCTGACTTACGTCACTCTGTTTAACAGGCTCTAGGCTCATCCACCTCACTAGAACTGTCTCAAATGCTTTTTTTTTTATGGCTGAGAAATATTCCATTGTATATAAGTGTGGCAAATTCTTTATCTGTTCATCTGTTGATGGACCCTATTTGTGGGGCAAAAATAGAGACACAGACATAGAGAACAGACTTTGGACACAGTAGGGGAGGGAGAGTGGGAAAAATTGAGAGAGTGGCATTGAAATATATGCTTTACCATATGTAAAAGAGAGAGCTCGTGGGAAGTTGCTGTATGATGCAGGGAGCTCAACACGGAGCTCCGTGACAACCTAGAGGAATGGGGGGAAGACTCAAAAGGAGGGGACATATGTATACTTCTGGCTGATTCACATCATTGTATGGCAAAAACCAACACAATATTGTAAAGCAATTATCCTCCAATTAGAAATAAATTAATTTTAAAAAATAAATTTTTAAAATAATACTGTTTAATAGAGCAAAGTGTTCCAGCCAGTAGAAGCAACTTCTGATCATGCCGATTCATGAGCAGCCTTCAGAACCACAAGTAAGTGCATAAGAGAAGCAAAAGCTTCATCCTCAGCACTTGTGAGAAACAGTATTTCATTAAGGAAGAATCTACTGCATCCATACCATGTGAGAGAAGGATGGGGCTATATAATTAATTTTTGCTTTCTTTCCCCTAAAATTCTCCCAAATTCCTAATCAGGGTCTGCCTTCTCCAAAATGTTCTCAGAAAGTATCCCTTAAGTCATAAAATAATGACCTATTTCCTTCTCTCACTCTACCCCTGCCCGCACATTCTGAGTTGGTTGCAGTGGGAGGGTGGGGCGACCTGTCAGTGTCACCTGAGCAGGATTTGTTGGGTGAGCTGATTGGCTGCAGGAGCAGGAACGACTTATGACACTCACTCCCTCAGGGTTTAGTCAAGTATCTTGCAGTGAAAATGTCCCAACAAGAAGAGGAAGCATCATGAAGAGGCTAGCAGGCACTGTGCTGGGGCTTCTGTTTGCCCAGGTTTGCTGTGAGTTGGGGCTGACCCACAGGGGATCTGAAGGAATGAGGCGCTGCTCTATTGTTGAGGGAGGGAGAGGAGCTGACAAGTCCTGAAGACTTTTTATCCTTCTCATCATCTATGGGGATGGGGAGGGCACTTTCAGGGTTTAGTAGGAGTTACAGTGACCCTCACCAGTGACTTTCTCTTTCCTCATCAGGTGTGCGAGGAGTGGATGTGGAGCAGAGTCCCCCAGCCCTGAGTCTCCAGGAGGGAGCCAGCTACACGCTTCACTGTAATTTTTCCACTTCCTCACAGAGTGTGAATTGGTATCTTCAGAACCCTGGGGGCCGCATCATCCACCTGTTTTACATTTCTTCAGGGACAAAGCAGGATGGAAGATTAAATGCCACGACAGTTCCTAAAGAAGGCCGCGGCTCACTGTACATTTCCTCTTCGCAGACCACAGACTCAGGCACTTACTTCTGTGCTGTGCAGCACAGTGCTCCCCAGGCACCTGCAGCCTGTACACAAACCCTCCGTGGGTCTCAGCCCCTCCTCCAGCCACAGTCACACTGTGAGGCCACCACAGGGCATCTGCAATGCTTAATGTTACTCACCTTTATCAGTACAGTTTTAACCACAGACACCTTTTGGCCCTACAGATTATGGACTTTGGTCTTTATCTTTCCTTCTCAACATGTATCTCCTTCTGCACTAGAAACTTCTAACTGGGAACTAGCAGAGTAGTTGATAAGAGGATAGAATTAAAATAAATATTTGACCACAGCTTTCCAGTGGTAAAGAATTTGCCAACCAATGGAGGAGAAGTAGAAGACATGGGTTTGATCCCAGGGTTGGCAAGATCCTCTGGAGGAAGAAATGGTAACCCATTCTAGTATTCTTGGGAAACACTGGGAAATCTCATGGACAGAGGAGCCTGGCGGGCTCCAGTGCATGGGGTCTCAAAGAGTCGGACTTACTGAGTGAGTAAGTACACACGGTGAACTCAAAAATGTTAAAAAGTGAAAGGAATTAAATGAAATCACTCCAATAAAGATATTATCCAGTTTGTGAGAGGGTGGGGCCTACTGAAAGACTTAAAGCAGATATGAACTTAGAGTTCTAGCTGGCTGAGAAGAGCAGAAGAGGAACTTGAGTTGCCACTGAGCACTGATGCCAGAAACGATGGACAAAACACGGGGCATCATTTTCGCTTCTGTGGCTTCAACTAGGCTGTGAGTTGTGGAGGAGAAAGCCTAGGATATCTCATCAATTAGGTGGACCAAGAAAACTGGATTACAAACAAGCTCATGCAGACAGAAACTCCAAGAAAGAAATAGATGTCTGTGGAACTAACTACTTTTTAATCTCTTTAAGTAGGGGTGAGTGGACAACAGCAGGAAAAAAGTGATCAAGAGCAGGTGAAACAGAGCCCTCAGTCTTTGACAGTCCAAGAAGGAGAGATTTCCATTCTGAACTGTGGTTATGAAAGGGTGTGTTTGACTATCTCCTGTGGCACTGGCAATATCCTGCTAAAGGACCTGCATTCTTGATAGCCATATGTTCAGTTATGAATGAAATGGAAGATGGAAGTTTCACAGTTTCCCTCAGTAAGAGTGCCAAACAGCTCTCATTGCACATCACAACTTCCCAGCCTGGAGACTCAGCCACCTACATCTGTGCAGCAAGTGCCGGCTGCTCCCCTGCAACCTGAACCCAAACCTGCAGCTGAGCTGCAGCCACACCCTGCTGTGTAGATGAAATACACAAGCACACACACACACAATCTGTTTGGTCGTAAAAATCTTAATATATTTAAGAAAACTGAAATTATATAGAATTTATTCTTCAAAATGGAGATAATACAGAATATCTAGTACAAAGAGATGTCTGTAGAAACTTTCAAATATTTGGAATATATACACTAACTTAAAAATAACCATAGGTTAAAGAAACAATTACTATGACTTTAGAAAATATTTTGAAAGTAAATATTGTGAAAGCACATTATATAAATATGTAGGAGATGCAGCTAAAATAATACATAAAAGGAAATTTATCTTTTAAAATGGTTATTTAACTCAAGAAAAAAAAGCTTGAAAAACTATCATCTAGGCTTTCAGCGAAAGATGATAGAAAAGTGAATTAAACCCAACATAAACTGAAAGAAGTAAATAATAAAATGTTGGATTGGTGAAATACAGAGAAAGCTATAGGAATAGCTATGAAATACAAAGTTAATTTTGTTAAAATGATCAATAAGATTTAAATAATTCTAGGTAGAATTTTCAAGGGAAAAAGAAAAAAACACAAATTATAAATATAAGTAACTAAAATCAAAGTTATTCTACAAGTTCTATAATGTTAAAAGGGCAATAAAAGAATATAATTAACAAGTTTATGTCACTGAGTAAGTGTATAGAAGTAAATTTACACAAGTAGGGAAGATTTATTTTTTTGACAAAGTGCAAAGACAATTCAATGGAGGCAACACAGTCTTATGAGCAAATGATGTTGGGACAATTGGATATTCTTGGGAAATAATTGAAACTCGGCCTAAATATCACACCTTATACAAAAATGTGGGTACAGCCTCAAAATGAACCATACATCCAAGTGTAAGATGTAAAATTGCCAAGTCTTTTAAGAAAAACATAAGAGAATATCTTCATGACCTAGGGCTAGACAAAAAGAATTTTGACATGACACCAAGAGCATGATCCATGAACAAACTTAGATTTCATCAAAATTAAAAATGTTTGCTCTGCAAAAAGACACTGTTAAGAGAAGGAAAAAGATAAACCACAGAATGACAGGAAATATTTTCAAAATACATTTTCATGAAAAGATTGTGTTCAGAAA
>NW_011483820.1:8676-12615 GCF_000754665.1 Bison bison bison | reverse complement strand
CCTTTGGACTGCAAGGAGATCCAGCCAGTCCATCCTGAAGGAAATCAGTCCTGGGTATTCTTTGGAAGGAATGATGCTAAAGCTGAAACTCCAGTACTTTGGCCACCTCATGTGAAGAGTTGACTCATTGGAAAAGACTCTGGGGCAGGAGGAGAAGGGGATGACAGAGGATGTGATGGCTGGATGGCATCACCGACTCGATGGACATGAGTTTGAATGAAGTCCGAGAGTTGGTGATGTACAGGAAGACCTGGCGTGCTGCAATTCATGGGGTCTCAAAGGGTTCAACGTGACTGAGCGACTGAATTGAACTGAACTGAACTGATGCCCAAGGAAGCACAGTGCTTGCCAACCCAAAAGTAGTGAACAGATTTTAAAAAGCCTTTTTTGATTTCTATTTTTTCATCTCTGTTCAGAAACAATCCTTACCAAAAAGAAAAAAAATCAAGTGCCATTCTTATACCAAAGGTGTCCTGCTTTAAAACATTCTACTGAACTTATCTTTAGAAATTACAGAATTAATGAGTGCTGTTTAACAGAACTGTTGTTAGTTCTATCACTAATTCTACCAATAGAGATTCATGAGTATATGATCTCATGAGAAAAATAATAGGAGTTAGTAACTTGGAGCTCCATTGGCACACTCTGTCTTTTAACTGTTTTTCCCTGTAGTTAACACATTAATAAATTGAATCAGGAAGAGATTGTTGGCAGTGCACACTGAGGATTCTAATGTTTCACAAATTCTAGCTGTTTGCACATCTGAGAGACTGAATCTAAAGTTAGAAGAATATCTAATTTGTTCATTACACCAGAATTGCATAAAACTGGCAACATACTAAGTGATTTTTAAATAAACTAGTAACAAGTATATACACAATGCAGAACATAGAGAAGAAGCATCCTGGGCACAAAGATGATGAGAAAACTTCAGAAAATAATTCATTTTAGTAGTTAGAACAAAAACTCAGAAAACTACATCACCCATGGAATAAATACACGATAACTATAAAAGGTAAAGAAAAATTCTAAAAATAGAAGTAAACCTGAAATAAAGGAGAATGACATGACCAGATGAGGAGGGTGACAAAGTAAAATTTTGTGATAAAATTGATACTGGAAAGGTATTACACTAAAAATTGGAAAACATTTGCATCCATGTGCCAAGGATAAAAGATTTATAAATAGCAGTCAGAATGCAGATCTGAATGTAAGAATAATGCATGAAGTTACTAGAAAAAATTCAGAACTTGTTCATTACTTTGTGTTAGATACCCATTTCTTAAGCAAGACACAAGTATCGCTAAGCACCAAAACGAATCTATATTCATATATACATTCATTTTTGTCACTTTTCTGTACAGCAGAGATGGGCACAACATTGTAAACCAACTACGCTTCATTAAAAAACTGATCTATATTAAAATTATTTCAAAAGTTAAAAATATAACTAGAAAATCTATTAAAGGATAACTAGTGAATATATTTACAGTATTATTATCTTATGAAATTTAATATTGATTATCAAAAATAACATATTATCAAATATCGATCACATACATCATCAAAGGGATCATTTTAATTTAAAAATATCTCTTTCAAATCAACAAGAAAACAAACAAATTGATAGAAAAGACAAAAGTCTGAAGTAGGTTTTTGACAACAGAAGATATGCAGATAGTCAATAAACATGTCATTCCTATAGGATACATAAGCTGACATAGCTAATTTACACTGGCAGAAATCAGAATATTGTTATATGTGGGACAATATCATAAAGAGAGCACTGAAGGGCTGGTAATGCTCTGTTTCTTGATCTGAGTGCTGGTTATAAGAGTGTTGGTTTCATGAAAATTTACCAGGCTGTACCCTTATATTACATTTTCTTACATGAATATAATACTCCAATAAAAACTAAAGTGATACATGAGGACCTCCTACTAATTATAAGGTAACAAGAACTAAAACTGAAATTTCAGGTGCTTTCATTCTAGTCTTCCTTTACTGCTCCTGAAATATTTAAGTAAGAACACGTTTGTGAAACAAGCATGACTTCCGACCATGGGTAACCCTTCTCTTAATAGACCATAGATGAGAAATGTGTTATTGGTCTTTTTCATCTCTCTGGGATAAAAATGTGACTTTTGACCTTTGGTATATAGTATTAGGACTCCCCTGGTGGCTCAGTGGTAAAGAACCCGCCTGCAATGCAGGAGCCGCAGGAGTCTCAGGTTCGATCCCTGGGTTGGGAAGATCCCCTGGAGAGGGTATGGCAGCCCACATCAGTATTCTTGCCTGGAGAATCCCATGGACAGAGGAGCCTGGCAGGCTACAGTCCACAGGATCAGAAAGAGTCCATAGAGTCGCTTCATGACTGAAGTGACTTAGTATGCATGCACTCATGTATTAGCAAGGTACTAACCCATTGACATTTGGCATTATTAGGAATGGATGGAGAAGCCTGGTAGGCTGCAGTCCATGGGGTCGCTAAGAGTCGGACACGACTGAGTGACTTCCCTTTCACTTTTCACTTTCATGCATTGGAGAAGGAAATGTCAACCCACTCCAGTGTTCTTGCCTGGAGAATCCCAGGGACGGGGGAGCCTGGTGGGCTGCCGTCTATGGGGTCACACAGAGTCGGACACGACTGAAGTGATTTAGCAGCAGCAGCTAGTAAACATTCAAGGTGTCCTTGATTTCACTATTTTTATGGAAATCAAAGTCAAACCTCACCCGTTCCATCTGTGTCTTTTCAGCACCCTGAGTGTATCAATGTAGCTAGCTGGCTATCACACCAAAAGAATAAGGAAAATTAATGACTATCTCCAGGAAAACAAGTGATTAAATAAATTTCCTAGAAGCGTCCATTACTAAACTGATGTGGAGGTGAAAAATCAGGTCACAGACCTGGACATTTATGGAAAGGAGGTTTTAGTAGAACATAGAAAGTTGGTATTTATTGAGCTTACTATATGTCAGGCACTGTAGGATACATTTCCGATTCATTATCTAAGTTAAATATTAAAACCCTATGAGACAGATTTTACTGTTCCAATTTTTTAATCTTTGAGAAATGAGACATAACTTTCCTAACTGTGAAAAGCATCTTAAACTTTTATTGTCATCCTGAGTGTACCATTTAGAAGGCTCCTTGGAGAAGATTTGGGTATGAGGAAGCACTTGACCCAGAACAGGGTGACTGGATGTCTCAGTGATGGTGACATGATGGGTTTAAACTGGAACCTAAATGGATCTATGAAGAACAGTTCTATGAAGATCTACAAGACCTTCTAGAAATACCACCAAAAATAGATGTCCTTTTCATGATAGGGGTTTGGAATGGAAACAGGAAGTCAAGAGATACCGGAATAACAGGCAAGTTTGGCCTTGGAGTACAAAATGAAGCAGGGAAAGGCCAAGAAAATACACTGGTCATAGAGTTTTGCCAAGAAAACACACTGGTCATAGAAAACACCCTCTTCCAACAACACAAGAGCCCACCCTACACATGAATATCACCAGAGGGTTAATACAGAAATCAAATTGATTATATAGTTTGCAGCCAAAGATGGAGAAACTATACACAGTCAGCAAAAACAAGATCTGGAGCTGACTGTGGCTCAGATCATGAGCTCATTATTGCAAAATTCAGGCTTAAGCTGAAGAAAGTAGGGAAAACCACTAGACCATTCACTGGATCATAGAAAAAGCAAATGAATTCCAGAAAACATCTACTTCTACTTCGTTGACTATGCTAAAGCCTTTGACTATGTGGATCGATCGGAAGAAACTGGAAAATTCTTAAATAGATAGGAATACCAGACCACCTTACCTGCCTCCTGAGAAACCTGTATGCAGGTCAAGAAGCAACAGTTATAACCAGACATGGAACAACAAACTGATTCAAAATTGGGAAAGGAATACACCAAGGCTGTATAT
>NW_011483820.1:4356-6529 GCF_000754665.1 Bison bison bison | reverse complement strand
GATAGATGCATGATTCCAAGAACACTTACAAGAGCTCCAAGCTCCAGGATGTGTAGCTTTTAGTCTCAACGTTATTTTTTTCCATCTCCCAGAGCACATCACTGCCTACTTTTGAATCTTCCTTACATTTTCTGGAATGTGGATGGAAATTTTCATTATCTTACTACACAGAGCTCAGTACATTTTCCTGGGATTAAATATTATGCTCTGCAAGCTTCATGGAGCATCAGCCAATTTCTTAAGAAACAAATGAAAGACCAATGGTTGTGCATAGACACATCATTGTGATTGGTATTCCTTTTCCAGAGGCAGACATTAAACTTCAGACATGATTTCACTGTGAGCTGGGGATGTTTCACCATCTTTTGGGGACATGACTAAAACAGGGGAGGAAGACCTAGATAAGGGATTGCTTGATCATTGGCTGAGAAGGTCCTAGCAACAACACAGCGATATCTGCACTGGTTGTAAGTTTTTACTGACAGCTGTTGCCTCTGTTCTCTGGAACCTCCTTAAGCCAAGGATCAGACCCAAGCCTGAACTCTGAGCCCATGATCCTGGTTTGTCCCTGAAGTATGAGGCTGGTGACTGGAGTAACAGTGTTTCTGACCTTGGGTAAGTGTTCTGTGTCTACAAGGGATGACTTGAGGGCAAAGGACCACAAAGAGTTATTTGCTCACTACTCCTCTCCCTGTGCTTTATTCAGCACTATAGTGATGGAATTGAGAACCAATCATGGATTTGCTAGGGACACAAACTTCTACATGACAGGTTAAACCTTGGCTATGATTCCAGAAGAGTCCTTAGCAGTAAGCAGGTTGTAGGAAATCTCTGGGTTTATTGAGCCAAGGACCCATGGAACAAAGCCTATGGATCTCTGATTCTTGCCATGTATCTTTGGTCTCCATAATTTTGTTGTTTTTCAGTCACTAAGTTGTATCCAACTTTTATGACCAAATGGACAGCAGTGTGCCAGGCTCCTCAGTCCACTATTATCTTCTGGAATATGCTCAAATTAATGTCCATTGAGATGGTGACACTGTTTAACCACCTCATCCCCTAACGCCCCCTTTTCCTTTTGTCTTCAATTTTTCCCAGCATCAGGGTATTTTTCAATGAGTCAGCTCTTCTCATCAGGTGTACAAATTATTGGAGCTCCAGTTTCAGCATCAGTCCTTCCAATGAATATTTAGGGTTCATTTCCTTTTGGATAACTGTTTTGATCTTCTTGCAGTCCAATATTGAACACCAATAATATTTTTCCAGGACATAAATAGAAACACAGGAGTAGGGGTTAGGGCCAGACAGTTATGAGAGAGTTATACACTTGATCCATAGAATTACGCTTATTTGTACTCTGGAACTAATTTGATTTCTTAACCCCCCAGGGACTGTGACTGATGCTAAGACCACCCAGCCCAGCTCCATGGATTATGCTGAAGGACAGGATGTAACCCTGCCTTGTAACCACTCTACCATTGGTAGAAATGAGTATATACATTGGTATCAGCAAAATCCCAGAGTCCACAGTATGTCATTCGTGGCTTACGAGGCACAGTGAACAGCAGCATGGCCTCTCTGACCATCGCTTCAGACAGAAAGTCCAGCACCTTGGTCCTGCCCCAGGTCACCCTGAGAGACACCGCTGTGTACTACTGCGTCCTGAGAGAGGCACACTGGGACAGACAGGGCTGCACCTGTGCAGTATCTCTCTTGTGGGAAGAAGGGGGGACACAGTGGGGGAGCAGTCACAAGAGCAAATCTAGACTCGTCTAGAAGGAGAGTCAGAGAGCAGTAAGAGATGAGGAAAATGAAGGGAAGGAGAAGGGAGGAAGATGGATAAAGAAAAGAAGAAAAGGACAAGGAAGAAGTGCATCATTGGTTGATGCGGCTGAGAAGAATTTTGGGAATTATGGGAATACTAAGAATCCCAATTGCAATATAGAAATAAAGTGAGAAGCATTATCAATTTTTTATGGTTCTTTCTCATGTCAATAAAATGTTGGTTCCAGTGTGTTAGTCTCAACCTAAAAGTGAGAAAAATACAAATAATTCTCCTGTTCCAAAGTTTTCTTTCATGTCGGACTCTTTGAGACCTCAAGAACTGTAGCCTGCCAGGCTCCTCTGTCCTTGGGATTTTCCAGGGAAGAATACTGGAGTGGGTTGCCATTTC
>NW_011483820.1:0-445 GCF_000754665.1 Bison bison bison | reverse complement strand
ATCTGAATGTAAGAATAATGTATGAAATTAATGGAAAAAATACAAAACTTGTTCATTACTTTGTGTTAGGTACACATTTCTTAAACAGGACACAATCATGGCTAAGCATCAAAACTAGTCTATATTCATATATACATTCATTTTTCGTGTCACTTTCTGTATAGCAGAGATGGGCACAACTTTGTAAACCAACTACCCTTCATTAAAAAAATGATGTTTATTAAAATTGCCATTAAAAGTATTCAAGAGTTAAAAGGATAGCTAGCAAATCATTAAAGGGTAACTAGTGAATATATTTACAGTATTATTATGTTATCAAAGTTAATATTATTAATTATAAAAATATTATATTAGCAAATATTAGCTATAAAATATACTATCAAAGGGCTCATTTTGATTTCAAAATATCTCCTTCAAATCAACAAGAAAACAAACAAATTGATAG
>NW_011483819.1:4851-5258 GCF_000754665.1 Bison bison bison | reverse complement strand
TGAGCAGGGAACTTATAGATTGAAGGAGATATAAAAGCCATCAAATTTTAAAATGCCAGCAAAACTATGTAATATCTAGGTACATCTATCTGGATAACAAAAACTATTAAAAATTGCAAGGAAGTGATTACTAGAAAAGCCAAAATGGTTTCTTATGGGGAATGGGTGGGAAGAGATGAGGACTGGGTACAAAGAGGGGCTTTTGGGTTGGCTCACAAAAATCTTTCTGGATGTGGTAATGGTTACAAGCACAAGGGTGCTTGACTTAGACTACTTCACTAAGACATATGTTTGCTCTATGTGATTTCTTGTGTTTATGCTTTATCTTACAATAAAAATTTTTAAAAATAGAAATCCTAGCCCTGGAGGTATACTGTTAAATCTTCTTAAAGATATTTATTGAACTT
>NW_011483819.1:0-445 GCF_000754665.1 Bison bison bison | reverse complement strand
TCGACATCCTCATATCTAGAAAGATATGAAATCCTTCATGGTGACGACTGTTTCTCATGACTGGCAGAAAGCTTCTGGAAAAATATGTGCTCTATTGCATGTATTCCACCTTCACCAAAATCACATATACACTGACCTTTCACCCTGCTCCTTTGGAGCAGTTTCTCAGAGCTATCTGAGATGCTGTCTCCTGGGCTACAGTTTTCATTTTACTGCAAATAAAACTTAACTCGCAACACTCACATTGTGCATTTGTTGTTGTTGTTGTTGACACCACCCTCATTGGAAGGTGAAGTCTCAACTACCAGACCACCAAGAAGTCTCTCCACTTATTTTTAAAGTTAACTTTGTCTCTTATGTTTAAACACTGTTCAATGGATACTTCTGAGATATAACAATCAATACATTTAACACAATGTATAACAAATATACTGCTGCTGCTGCT
>NW_011483818.1:4809-6432 GCF_000754665.1 Bison bison bison | reverse complement strand
GGCAACTCACTCTAGTATTTTGCCTGGGGGATTCCATGGACAGAGGAGCCAGAAGATTACAGTCCATGGGTCGAAAAGAGTAGGAATGACTGACTGATTAAACAGCAATGACAACAACAATGTATGGAACAACGGATAGAAGTCAGAAGTACCTCCAAGTTTCTAATACAGGATAAAGCTAGTTCAATCTAAGTGAAGAACATGAAGGAGGATTTTGTTTTGGACAAGTTGTGGTTGAAGTGCTTGAGGATCACACACAGATGTGTGAATCCCAGGGGAGAGGTCCAGGATGGAGACATATGTTTGGAAATCAACATTTAACATGGTAATAAAAACCACAAAACTAAATGAAATCACTAAAAATAGAGAATAAGAAAAGCAGTTTACAAAGAACAGAATCCTGGAGAACAACACTGAAGGGGAAGAGGTGGGACCAGAAGAAGTCCATGAAGGTGGAAGGAATAATGAGAGCAGAGTGTGCTTTAAATAGGAACCTAATTTTTCAAGAAGTAAATGATGAACTCATTGTCTAATGTAGCAGAGTTCCTAGAGAATAAGTATGTCAAAATATAGATTGACTTTAGCAATTTATGCTCCCTGTTTCCTTCTTCAAATGGAAAATTCCTAAACGTTCAAGACTGCTCGGGCATCACATGCTAAGCTGTCTGTGAATCTTCCCCTGTCACCCATTCTCCCTTTTCCTTTCCAGGTAAACTTAGATATTCCTCTTCCATGTTCTTAAAAAATACTGTTTATAATTTTATTATAGCACTTGTCACAGAGCTTTGTGAATGTTTGTCATTAGACTAAGAGTATCCTGAGAGGTGGGGAATTTTACACTGTTCTTTATAATGTAATTTCATTTAGCACAGTGTCTGGTACATAGAAGGTAGAAAAATCAATATTTGGTAGTGCATAAGATGAAACAATTTTTTTTATAAAAGATAATTGAAGGAACTGAAAATATTTATCAAAGAGAAAGAAGACTCTCAAGAGTGGTCTACTGTCTTCAGATATTTGAAAGGTTGACATAAATAAATATAGAAGAGGGATTTAACTTGTTTTCAGTAACCACTAAGACTAGGATGAATGGGGGGGAAAGTCAAGAAGGAAGTATTTGCTTAATTTGAGAAATGGTTTACTGAATGATCAATGCAGGCATCAAAGGAGTTGTCTTTTAGATAGTGACAGTTTCCTACAACTGAAAGCATCCATTTACAAGATGGATGACTGCTTGTGAAAGATATTGTAGACTGAATTCACACATCAAATGTGTGGCTGAATTTGATGATCTTAAAAATATTTTTATCCATCATAGAGTTTTTTTATAATCATGCTTTAAAATTCCATATATTGTCAGCCAGGCACAGGTTTCAAAATCAGCAAACCATAGTCTTGGGATCCTGGTCAGATATAATCAGTGGTGTCAGATTTAGCAAATGAAAATATAGGAGACCCAGTTTAATTTGAATTTCAGACAAAAAAAGAAAAATGTTTTAGTATAAGTTTATGCTGTGTAATATTTGTGATATATATAAGTAAGTAAGTGTTAGTCGCTCAGTTGTGCCCGACTCTTTGCGAACCCATGGACTGGAGCCCACCAGGCTCATCTGTCCATGAAAT
>NW_011483818.1:0-1153 GCF_000754665.1 Bison bison bison | reverse complement strand
CTGAGGAAGGCTTTCTTATCTCTCCTTGCTATTCTTTGGAACTCTACATTCAGATGCTTATATCTTTCTGTTTCTCCTTTGCTCTTCACTTCTCTTCTTTTCCCAGCTATTTGTAAGGCCTCCTCAGACAGCCATTTTGCTTTTTTTGCATTTAATAGCCATCAAAAAAGGAGTTACCAAATATAATGGAATAATACAAAACTGTTAAAAAAGAAAACAGTCTACTGATATGGAAAGATTCAGCAGTATGATTAACATGATCTGATCCATTCAGTAAACACTTAATGAGCCTGGCATTGTATCAGACACTGAAAATCCAACAGTGATAAACACATAGTCGTTCCCCCCATGTTACATTAAAAGAGAGGGCATTTTGAAAGTTACATGATAAGAAAGCACTATAATGGCATTTTAGGCTTTATGAGATATGTTAAATAGATAAATGAAATAATCATGCATTGTAATTTCTAATAAATACCAAAAACAAAAGTGACCTGAGAGAATGAACAATAGGAGTAGGAATGCCTGTTGTAGAAAAGCTGAAGAATAGAAAATGGCAGACCTTGAGAAATTTTCTAGAACAATTTTTATGTCTTGCCTTAAAAAAAAAAGGGGCCATAATGTTTGTATAATTTAAAATCTCATTTACCAATATTATTTAAAAAAATTTAACCCCACCATACTTGTTATTTTATATCCAGTATTATTCTAAGATGTAATAACTATGACACTTTGTCATGGCTAAACCTAAAGGCCCCTCTAAATGTCACATTGCTTGTGGACTCAGAATGTGTTGCTCCCAGAGTTTCAGGGGAACTTGAAAAGCTGCTGCTTATGGCTTTTTATATTAGATTTAGGATACCTAGCAGTGCAATCCATCAACAGCACATACAGTTTGAAGCTGAGAAGCATCTTATTCTTTCAATGCCTGGTATGTAGTTGGGGTGGGAAGTGGATGTCTTGAGGGGTATAATCAAACCTTTTTTTCTAAATGCCTCTTAACTCCCTGAGGAGATATATATGAATTTTGAAAATAAGTTTCACTGTTTTTATCTTCTGCTTTGTTTTTGTTTTCCCCAAAGGGCGAGATGCTGATCGGGGATTTGGAAGACAGAACGTCTTACTTTAAATTATTGTATCTCGGCACTGAAAA
>NW_011483817.1:17197-18283 GCF_000754665.1 Bison bison bison | reverse complement strand
ATATCAATCCTTCCAATGAACACCCAGGGCTGATCTCCTTTAGGATGGACTGGTTGGATCTCCTTGCAGTCCAAGGGACTCTCAAGAGTCTTCTCCAACACCACAGTTCAAAAGCATCAATTCTTCGGCGCTCAGCTTTCTTCACAGTCCAACTCTCACATCCATACATGGCCATTGGAAAAACCACAGCCTTGACTAGACGAAAGTTAGAGCGAGATAAAAAAAAAACACATTGGGCCTATGAATGCGAGCCTCTACTATTTATTGACCCTGAGAGAAATCGCTGGAGGATGTCTGGGCAGTGAGAGAAATTGTCCAAGGCAAGGATGGTTGAGACTTCAAAGGAGAGAAAATAGAAATGGAGGGAAGAAGGGAGGGAGAGAGAGCAGTCACAAGAATCTCATAAAATTCTTCTTCAGTTTTGGGGCCATAAAAGGCCCCAGTCTGCTCCCCACGTGCTCCTCCAGCAGAGCAGGCCAGGGAGCATGTGGCCCTGGATAAGCACGTCTCTTCTCTGTCGGGTGCTGGCAGCTCTGTTCCCACCCGGCTCTGCTCTGAGGAGCTTACTGACTCCACTCTGACAGGACAGGCCTCACTCTGAGCCCTCGTTCTCTCCCTAGAGAAACAGAATGACGTCCTTGTTGTCATGAATGAGTTGGAGTCCTGCTACCTGTCGACCTTGTTTCACCTACAAGACTCCAAGGTCTTGAAAACCTAAGACTGAGTCTCCTCAGCGTTGAGCCCTTAGGTGTGAGCCAGACGAAGAATAACTCGAGCCTGGAAACAGGAAGCACCTTTGACAGAACCATAGGAACATGGGATTCTTCTCCTTCTTCGTCTGTGCCCAGACTTCTCCCATTCAAGCCCGGGCTCCCACGCCTTCAGCGCTGGACCCCGAGGGGCCTCACTCATCGCTCCTAAATCAGGGGCTCAGGACCCCCGTCCCCCGGCCTGCCCGCCTCTGCACACACTCCAGTCTCGGGGTCGTGCTTCCAGTGAGAACAAGAAGGGGCCCTTCAAGCCCCCGACGCTCTGCCTCAGGTCGGTCTGGGGGAAGCACCATCCCACGTGCGCAGGGGCGGCTTT
>NW_011483817.1:14834-16998 GCF_000754665.1 Bison bison bison | reverse complement strand
GCGGCTTTGGGTCTTGGGCCGTGGTCGGCCGCCGTGAGCGTCGGTTGCGCCCGGAAGTGTGTCGGGCGTCGGGCGGCACCGCGCCGACTTCACGCGGAGCGCCCTCTCTGTGCGGAGCGCCCTGGGACCTTCCCTACGACCTCAGACGGCCTCCGGGGGGCGACCTCGAGCGGCCGTTCCCTCCGCGGGGAGCAGGACCACACCGAGGTCAGGAGGACTGAGCCCCGGGTGGACGCACAGCCGGCCCCGCCAGCGCGCGTGTCCTGTCCCGCAGCCCCCTCGCTCCCTCAGAAGCTGCCTCAGACACCTCTGGGATGTCGTGTGGAAAGATGACGCTGGACCGAGGCTTCGGACCCCGGGCTCCGGTCCCGGCTCCGCCTCTGACTACAGGTCACGTCCCTTCGTGGCGCCTCCGCGCCCTCGTCGGTGAGATGCCAGAGCTGGGTGAGCTGACCCCCAGGTTCCCCCGGTTCTGAGGTGCGTGGCTCCAGGCGCTTCCGAGAGGTGTGGAGGCCCGACGCAGAGCGGGGACCACGGGAGGATGGCCACTCGCCTGGTCCTCGGGCTCCTGCCTGGGGTCCCCCGAGCCAAGACCCCGTCCGCCTGGGCCCTCGGCTTTGCTCACTCACCTCCTCTCCCTCCTGTGGGCAGCAGGGCCTGAGGAGCCTCTCCTTCGTCCTCCAGGGCCTGTTCCTGGAGGCGCCCTGACAGCCCGATGTGTTCCCATCACCAGGCACTAGTGAACCAGAGAAATCACTGAGTGGGCACCTGCGGACGCGCGGCGCCTCCTGGCAGGGACCCAAGGGCCAGCGCCTGGCACCCAGGGCCTCTGTACCCGGGCCTGGCTCATCTGCAGAGACTGGAAGGGACGCGAGGCTGCAAAATGCAGGGGACTTGTCACTGCCCCTGCCTCAGCAAGCTCAGGGAGCCAGTCACTGCCGACCCCCGAGAGCTGAGCTCCTGGGCGAGTGGAGGGTGTGGGAGGGTCCGAGCGCTGCTGCAGCGCCAGGAACACTGAGGACAGGAGGGGATAGAAGGAGAAGAACAGCTCTCTGTGACACCGTGGCATGGCCTTAGGGCTCAGATGGTCAGCTCCCCCTGCAGAAGGGAAGAAATCAAGAGGAAATAGGGCGGCATGCCAGCAAGAAAAAGAGAGAAAACCTGTCTGGGGAGACAACGCAGTAAATCATACCTAGACGTGCACGTTAACCATCGCATCAGCCGGGAAGTAGAGGGCAGGGGCAGGGAAGCAACAAATTCAGCTGAGAAGAGGCAAAAGTCTTGGGGTCTTCACTACCTTGGTCTGCAGAGGGTGCTTCATCAGATGTATTTGAAATAGACAAAAATTGGTTTAGGTTGAAAATGACAAAAATCATTTGGGAATAATATTATAAGTGTCCATAAAAGGAAATAGCACAATATTGCTTAATTTCACTTTTTTAATCTTCTCTTATTTTCTGATTTCTCTTCTGATTATTATGCAGAACTCTAGACATTTCCTCCATGAAAGAGTGTCACTACTGAGGCTTAGGATTAACTGAGAAAACACTGATTTTAGAGTCAGGAAACCAGGGCTGTGGCTCCAGAGAAGCCACTTGCCTCTGGACCCCTGGGAAGTAAGTAGCCTCTCTTTTCTGGACCTTAGTTTTCTCATCTGGAAAATGTGATGATCAGTTCAGTTCAGTTCAGTCGCTCAATCCTGTCCGACTCTTTGTGACCCCATGAATCGCAGCACGCCAGTCCTCCCTGTCCATCACCAACTCCCAGAGTTCACTCAGACTGACATCCATCGAGTCAATGATGCCATTCAGCCATCTCATCCTCTGTCGTCCCCTTCTCCTCCTGCCCCCAATCCCTCCCAGCATCAGAGTCTTTTCCAGTGAGTCAGCTCTTCGCATGAGGTGGCCAAAGTACTGGAGTTTTAGCTTTAGCATCATTCCTTCCAAAGAAATCCCAGGGCTGATATCCTTCAGAATGGACTGGTTGGATCTACTTGCAGTCCAAGGGACTCTCAAGAGTCTTCTCCAACACCACAGTTCAAAAGCATCAATTCTTCGGCGCTCAGCCTTCTTCACAGTCCAACTCTCACATCCATACATGACCACAGTAAAAACCATAGCCTTGACTAGATGAACCTTTGTTGGCAAAGTAATGTATCTGCTTT
>NW_011483817.1:10908-14577 GCF_000754665.1 Bison bison bison | reverse complement strand
AGCTTTAAGCCAACTTTTTCACTCTCCACTTTCGCTTTCATCAAGAGGCTTTTTAGTTCCTCTTCACTTAGGTCCCTCCAATTCTGAGATGCTACAGCATCAGAGCCTAGGCCTCACACCCGCTGACACTAGGTTCTGATGAACGGTTTCTTAGCAAAAAGATACTTCCTGCACTAAGTAAAAGCCAAATTATCTGCCTCTGGGGAAAATATGTTTGTCCTCCTGCTTAATAAAAGGAAGTAAGTTACTCAGAATGTAGGCTTATCCTCCTGCTTCATGTTACACCAGTATAGTAATCTAATCCTTGAAGTTTCTCGGCGAAGCACTCAAGTGAGAGGAATTACACAAAGATAGGAAACAGTCAGATGGGTCCCTCCGGGCATCACCTGGTTCTCAGTTTCTAGCACTCTCCTGGCCCCCTTTCCAGGCACAGGGCAGCTTGGCTCAGCACCATTCTTCCTGAGACCCATTTCCTCTGCTCCCACGATTTCCAGTTACTTAGCCAGAATCAGGTACAAAATGAACACAATGTGCTCCCGGAATGCCAGGGGCTTTCAGCTGGATCAAACAGATCCACACTGTAACAGTTCATCACTATTCACTGCAGTGAGGAGGAGGGGTCTTAAAGGAAGGAACAGCTGTTCCTGTTCCTATGGTGTGGGGGTGGGAGCAGGGGGAGAAGTTGAGAATACTTTGCTGTGAGGTCAGTTTTTGATTTATGGTCTAAGGGATGAGTCAGTATTTATGAGGCAGATACACACACAGTGGTGAAGCCAGTCCTGGAAAAAGGAAGATCATAGGCAAAGATAGAAAGGTGTAGATTTCAATGTGAATTTGGGAAGTCATGTGTCCTTTGGCTAAAGAAAAAGGAAACACTGTAGGATATGTAGACTCAGGTTTGGATATTTGGATTTGTCTGGTAAGCAAAGAGGAGAAACTGAAGGACTTTAAATGAGAAAATAACATTGCCAAATTTGCAATCTGGAAATAACTTGGTAGCCATATGTAGACTGGATTCAGGAAGGGAAGGTAAAGGACTGTTATAAACCCACCATATATAAAACAGCTAGCTAATGGGAAGCTTCTGTATAGCACAGGAAGCTCAGCTTCAGGAAGAAGAGATGTGCTAACTTAACCATCACATGAGGAACCACACTGGTAGGAAGAAGTCTGCTTAGGAGGCAGCAATTGTGAATCTGGTTATGAGAATGTGGATGGTCCATTTGTGTTATTCTCATTGGTTACCCATTGAAAGAAGGTATTCATAGTAACAATCATACATCATAGGGAGAAATCCCTGTAGCCTGGAACCCAATTCTGTCTACCCCCTACAAAATCTCTTTAAAGTAGATCATGCAGGGACAGCCCTGGTGGTCCCGTGGTTAAGACTCTGAGCTCCCAATGCTGGGGGCATAGGTTCAATCTCTGGTCAGGGAACTAGATCCCACATGCCACAACTAAGAGTTCATGTGTCACAACTAAAGATTCTGCATGCAACAGCTAAGAGCTGGCACAAATTAAAAAACAAACAAACAAAAAAGAATCAGTATAAAGCAAGCAGTTAAATACAATAAATTAAGAAAAATAGTGCAGGAATATTTCACCTGGACAAAGATGCTGCTGCTACTGCTGCTAAGTCGCTTCAGTCGTGTCCGACTCTGTGCGACTCCAGAGACGGCAGCCCACAAGGTTCCCCCGTCCCTGGGATTCTCCAGGCAAAAACACTGGAGTGGATTGCCATTTCCTTCTCCAATGCATGAAAGTGAAAAGTGAAAGTGAAGTCACTCAGTCGTGTCCGACTCTTAGCGACCCCATGGACTTACCAGGCTCCTCCATCCATGGGATTTTCCAGGCAAAGATGAGTCATCATCAAACAGAAACCATTCAGAATCTCTCCAAAGATGCTGAAAGAAAAAGGAGGTGGCGGGGACTGGGGAAGGGGGTCAGGGAGAAGAGACAGGAAGGTGTGCAGGGAGCTTGGAGAGAATCACACGCCACACGTGGGCACAGATGTAGACACACCTGGGGGCCACAACTGGGGAAGTTCACTTCTGGTTGCTTTGATTTTCTTTGAAAACCTGTCATGACATGAGCTTTGAAGGAGAAGGTGCCACGTGAAGCAGTCGTGGGGAGTGAAGGCAAGCGAAGGGGAAGGAGGCGTCCAAGCAGGGCCAGTGGGGAGACAGGACCCGCTGTGCATGAGGCGTCCTGAAAACAGGCTGAATCCGGGGGCGTGGGAAGGGGCTTAGCAGCATCAGGTCAAGGATTCTAGGCTCTTCATCTACAAAGGGTTGAGCCAGAAAGACAGGAGGTGGAAGTCGAGAGCAGTTGCTTAAAACTGAGTTTACAGAGGGTTCGCAGGTCCTGGCTGAGAGGGTTTTGTTTGTGTGTTTTCCCTTCTTGATACCAACTGTGTGTCCAGGGCTTCAGATCAGTTCTGACACTAACCACCCCAGAAGGAGGGGCAGCTTCACAGGTATGATCCCAGTTCCACAAGACTGTCCCCACCTCAGATGCCAACTCTTCGGTCCCCAGCTCCCCGACACTTTTGCCCGACTTGGCTACAAACTCAGGAATCCCAGTACCTCCCGCTTCAGGTTGTACGATTTGCTAGACTGACTCACAGAACTCCAGAAAACGCCAGAGGAAGGGCCAGGCCACGGCCCCCTTCCCAGGCTCCTTTGTTTTAGAAACCTTGGTTGGTTTCTGTAACTGGCCATTTGGGCTCCACGGTTTTTTGTTTCTCTTCCCAGACATTAAATTCTTGCTCTGATGTTTTAAATTCACCAATAACAAGTGAGCCCCAAACCTAGGCCCCCATCCTTGCTGTTGTTGTTGTTTAGTTGCTAAGTCTTGTCTTACTCTTTTGTGACCCCATGGACTATAGCCCACCAGGCTTCTCGGGCTATGGGATACTCCAGGCAAGAACACTGGAGTGGGTTGCCATTTCCTTCTTCAGGGGATCTTAGACCTGAATAAAAGTAAAACTCCAGGCTTCTGCCCCGCGTGCTCTCTCTCTCTCTGCCTGACACCATGGCTCCAGGTGTGCTGTGTAATTTCTAGGTCTGGTAAGCAAAAAGCCTCTTTTTTTTTTTTTTTCCAGAACTCCCTTATGGTTGTAGTTGAGAGCATCTTGCAGTCATAAGACCCACAAAGGGCAGTTTGACCACAACCAGTGATTGATAGGCTGAGATCAGCAGAAAACAGTGCAAGACATCCTGGGCTTCTCCTTGCCACCTTGGTGATGGCCAGCTCCCGCTTCAGAGGCCAATGTGCGACCTGAGCCAAGTAAATGACCAAACCCTTCTTTGTTCTCAGTGTTGACTCTTTAGTCACAGATCCAGCAGACTTTATTGAGTCCCTGTCATGAGCCAAACACAGGCAAGTTCATGGTCCCTTCCTTCTCCCAGGAGACTAATGCCCACCATCCAGTGAAAATCAGGGGTAAATAGCATTTAAAAATAAACTACAATGAAACTAGTTCCAAACTGGGCAAGGAGTATGTCAAGGCTTTATATTTCACCCTGCTTATTTAACTTATATGCAGAGTACATCATGCAAAATGCCAGGCTGGATGAAGCACAAGCTGGAATCAAGATTGCAGGGAGAAATATCAATAACCTCAGACAGGCAGATGACACCACCCTTATGGCAGAAAGTGAAGAAGAA
>NW_011483817.1:8635-10808 GCF_000754665.1 Bison bison bison | reverse complement strand
TGGCAGACTTTATTTTGGGGGGCTCCAGAATCACTGCAGATGGTGGCTGCAGCCATGAAATTAAAAGATACTTGCTCCTTGGAAGAAAAGTTATGACCCACCTAGACAGCATATTAAAAAGCAGAGACATTACTTTGCCAACAAAGGTCCGTCTAGTCAAGGCTATGGTTTTTCCAGTAGTCATATATGGATGTGAGAGTTGGACTATAAAGAAAGGTGAGTGCTGAAGAATTGATGCTTTTGAACTGTAGTGTTGGAGAAGACTCTTGAGAGTCCCTTGGACTGCAAGGAGATCGAACCAGTCCATCCTAAAGGAAGTCAGTCTTGAATATTCATTGGAAGGACTGTTGCTGAAGCTGAAGCTCCAATACTTTGGCCACCTGATGTGAAGAACTGACTCACTGGAAAAGACCCTGATGCTGGGCAAGATTGAAGGAAGGAGGAGAAGGGGATGACAGAGGATGAGATGGTTGGATGGCATCACCAACTCAGTGGACATGAGTTTGAGCAAGCTCCAGGAGTTGGTGATGGACAGGGAAACCTGGTGTGCTGCAGTCCATGGAGTCGCAAAGAGTCAGACAAAACTAAGCGACTAAACTGAACTGAACAATGAAAAGCTATGTGAGTTGAGAACTACTGGCACTAAACTAGCTTCCTTGGTGGCTCAGAAAGAATCTGCCTGAAAAGCATGAGAACTATGGAAACGTATCAGAACTATTGGAATACAAAGCTAGGGATTCTTACACTGCTAAGAATGTGTCCTGACCTCACCACCCAGATTCCACAGAGTTCTGCAGGCAGGATGAGCAGGAGGGTGTTGAGAGGAGGAGGGGAGGGGGTCAAGGTAACTTGGGGCTGGATGGAGCTGTCCCATAGCTTTACAGGGATGCGGGTTCCAGCTGAACACTCAGGATCTATGCTCCTCACTCTATGCAAACTCTGCTTCAATTAAAAATTAGCAAAGACAAAATGCAGGCTTTGTAATTTTATTAAAAAATCCATTAGGTCTAGAAATTAAAAATGAATAAATGGGCCGGGGAGAAGGGATGGAGGATCACCTCTGGCCTAGTTCGCTAGTGATTTAGGTAACTTCCCAAAGTGCACGACAGACCTGAGCTTCTGTCTCTTCGTGGCCCAGGACTGTCAGGTCAAGTGGGGACCATCTTTGGGATCTTGGCTTCAGCGCCGTCAGCCAGGTCTCACTGGAGAAGAAAGGCTGTCCAGTTGGGAGGACTTCCTGCTTCCCGGGGGCGTGAAGGAGCCTATATCCAGGAAGGGCCTGGTGCAACTCCCAGACACAGGAGCACCCCGAGCGAAGGCGTGGAGGAGAAAGTGGTGTCTTGTCTCCACTTGCCGGACCAGATGTAACCAGAGGTGATGATACCTGTCCCTGGCATTGCCCCACGACAGCCGGATTAGAGTGGGAGGAGACGCAGGAGCCCCAGCAAGGTAGACTTCCCTCGGGGCACTCCAGTCTCCGCCTGAGCCAGACACACCTGTGCAAACAGAGCTGTGTACTCCCCTCCCCGCCGCGCCTTCTCACCAGAGACTTAACTCCTGTCGGCGGAATGCTGAAATGGCGCATAACTCTACAGTCCTGCCACCCACCTCAATGTCCTCTGCCTGCCTCTTGTCTGTGGAACACTTTAGTCAAAGAATACGTTTAATCAGAGAAATGAGAGCATGCAGAAACAAAGGGAAAACAGTCAAAGGAGACCAAATAATATTAATGTAGTCATTAAGCAGGGTCAAGGACCTTTTGTTTTTCCTCAAGGGATACAGATAATACTCTGAGCCGTTCTTGTGAGCTATCTTATAGACACTGAAACTCCACCAGGTGGGAGAAGTTAACTATATGATGACCAGAGTGTAGCCGTGACATAAGTGGCCAGAATTCTGAGAACTGGCCTCAAAGAAATGGAGTGAACGAACCCTGTAACTGAAAGTTAACTGTACTTAAAACAATCAAGATGATGCTGCTCAGACCACCGATGGTCAGTGTGAAGCTGATTGTCAGAGCTGACTGTGCTGTTTCTGCTTGTAGCACCTTCCTTCTGTCTATAAAAGCTCTTGCCCCACTGACTGTCAGTGATGGGAGGGTCGGCCTTTGACAAAGGTCCACCCTCCCACTGCCCCCAACTTGCCAGCATCTGATATAAAGCAAACTTTCCAC
>NW_011483817.1:3492-7821 GCF_000754665.1 Bison bison bison | reverse complement strand
GTTTGACCCTGTCAGGAACACCTGGAGGAGGAAATGGCAACCCACTCCAGTATTCTTGCCTGGAGAATCCCATGGACAGAGGAGTCTGGTGGGCTACAGTCCATGGTGTCGTAAAGAGTCAGACACGGCTGAAGTGACTTAGCACAAATGCAAGCTTCCACAATGGTATGAGCCGATTCCTTAAACTAAAGAAATGGGTTATTTCTCTGTAGAACCCTGGCTGATTCACAAATAGATCTGAACAAGTGAGGGGGAGGAAGATGGGAGGCCCCCTCATAGAGCCCCACAGGGATGGGCTGTGGCAGTCTAGGCTCTGGAGGAACTTTTCCTGGGTCCCAGAATCTTCTGAGAGCTAACCCCCTCTCACACACACACATAAGACAGTCCTAGAAAATTTCTAAGTCTCTTCACTGAAACTTGGCCACAGGCTATAGCTGAGGTTGGGTTAGCATGATGTGGACCATTTGGTTCTGCAACCCTGCACATAACTAACACACAGAGACACAGCTGGTGGGAGAAACAGAAGCTAAGAGACACAGCAAGGGCGGCCCCAAATGCCACGGCCAGGAAGCCGGGAGTCGGGATTAGGGGTCGGAAGAGGACCGGGGGGCCGGAGAGGCTCAGGGGGCAGCCACTCCCGGGGAGCCCAGGGCTCAGGGAAGAGCTTCCACGGAGACCCTGGGTCATGATGGCGGGTCTCTGGGAAGCCCCGCTGATCAGTGGCCACGTGGTTTCCGTTGCTTCCTTCCTCGCATGGTCCATCAGAAGAGACCTCCATCCCTGAGCCCCTCTGAGCAGAGTGGACAGAGCTCCCGTTCCTAGGGTCTTACCTCCCGCCTGAAGCTGCTGGGTAAAATAAATGAGGAGGTACAGGTAGCTCACTGGAACCACTGTCTACACAAGCTTGGAGCTGAGTTACCTGTCCTTTAGCAATTTCCCCTCCACAAGATGAGACAGGCTGAGGATATAGAAAGAGGGTGAGAAAGAGGAGGGGAGGGAAAGGGAGGGAAGCAAAAGGAGCCAGAGCGACGGAAACCTGCTCATAGAACCTGCATCACTGCCCCTGAAACGTGCAGGAAAATAACTGGAAAGCTCAAAGGGACTGGGATCTTCAGCAGGAACTAAAGCAAGGGGCATCATTCAGGAATACGCAGCTCCAGGAGAGAACAGGAATCTTGCCGAGGTGAGGGGAGCTGTTTACCTGAGTATATTCAGGGTTATAATATTATCTACATTTGACATATGGGGGGACAACTTTTATTTTTGTATTACAAGCTTCAAGAAAGATCGGACCAACTCTTAGCTGATGAAAATATGTAGCAAGTTGAATGAATTCTTGGCAAGCATCCCCAGGAATCTTTGGGTGGAAAAGGGGAGGACTGTAAGTGTGGGGCTTTCTTGTTTATCAAAAGGAATGGAATCTAAGAAAGAGTACAAATGAACTAATTTACAAAACGGAAAGAGTCACAGATGTGGAAGATAGCCTTATGGTTACCAGGCTGTCGTGGGGTGAGGGAGGGAAGGTCTAGGAGATTGGGACTAACATATACACACTACACACTACATATACAAACTACACACTACATGTACAAGCTACCCACTACGTATACAAGCTACCCACTACGTATACATACTACATATACACACTGCACACTACATATACACACTGCATACTACATATACAAGCTACACAGTACGTATACATACTACACACTACATATACAAGCTACATATACACACTGCACACTACGTATACACACTACTTTATGGAAAATAGATAACGAATAAGAACCTGCTGCGCTGCACAGGGAACTCTATAGGCCAACTCTCCTCAGTACTCTATGATGGCCTATAGAGGAAGGAATCTAAAAGAGAGTGGATATACGTATATGTATAACCGATTCACTTTGCTGTACTCCTGAGGCTAACACAACATTATAAATCAAGTATACCCCAAAAATAATTTAAAAACTAAAAACGTAAAAAGGAAAAAAAAGAACATTGTAAAATAAAAGGGGGTCAGGAGGGAGTTTTCTTAAGAGAAAGGCTAACTCTGGGAGGCGGAGTGCGCGCAAGTTTCTGTCCGACCACTAGAGGGCGGCAGCTCGCCCCACCCTGCGCCTGGACTCCAGGCCCGGCAGCTCCTCGGCTTGTGCAAGTGGTCCTTCTAGGCACCCTGCCAGGGATCCCAGGTTGTTTTTGCTTTTGTTTTTTTAACCACTACACTCTTTTAAAAGAGAAAGTCGTTTCAGAGAAAACAAATAAATCTAAATCCCAGAAAGAAACCCAAGTTAGCCAAAATATACACACGGAACTGGCAACTCTCACCTCATCTCCCTTGTGGTCAGAACTGGGGTTCTGCCCATCACCTCACCTCACCTACCCCCCACCCCACCCCACGCAACCACATCCTTCAGAGCAATGCTTCCCAAATGTTTCCTGGTGAAAACTTTTATTATGTTTGTGTATGCCAGCCTGTGCATTTTTAAAAGATGTACAAATTATTAGACCTATTTTTATTATTAGATTCAACAAACATAACATTTCATTTCAAAAACATAGTCGGAACAAACCACACAGAATAAAAAGGGAAATGAACCGCATGCATTGTCCACTGGAGGCGCGCTTACAGGCACTGAACACAGACAATCGCTGTTCTGTTTGGTCTTTCTGTCCTTCCTTAATAACAGAAATTACATGCGTAACATGATTACCCTATAGGAGAGGCCTGTGACCATGCTGAGAGGACTCGTCTCCTGAAGTTAGTTTGCCATTCGCTTGTTACCACCAAACCAGGGTGGTGACGCTGCTACCTGCAGGCAGTACTGTGTATAACATCTAAACTATTTCTCTGCTTTGCTTCAGTGACTCTTAATGAGGCAAAACAGTCTCACCTGGATACCACAGAAACGAAAGAAGGAATGTTAAAAACAAACACTTCAACTAACTCAGAATCTGTTTTTAGCATTTATACAAACCGAAGGAAATGACTCTATGTTTTCAGATTTTGTCTTCCTCCCTTCCTCAGTTCCAACAAGCAATGGTTTCATGCAGATTATTCTTCCATGAAAGAAACAGACTCTGGGTCTGCACTTCCTACATACGGACTTTCTTTGAAGGAATTTAGAATGTGAGCATTCTACCTCCATCAGAAGCTGTTCAGTGATCCCTGTTTGCTGCTGGGCCGGTAACTTGTGGCACATGCCGTCAGAGTCTGCAGAACTCTGTCTTGCAAGTGTGTAACTATCCTCTCTGCCCTTTGGTCTCATGACTTTATCACCAGAAAGTGTTAAGGTCATTGAGAACATTGCCTGAACCAAGAATAAGCAGTTCTGGCTGGTCAATGGGCAGTTGTAAAATACTGTGACTAAAATTGTTTTTTAACTCAGAGAAAAGTGAAGTGTCGCTGATTAAACATTTTCGATTGTATTTTTCCTGTGATTCACATGCAGTGACAGCTGTTCATGTGCCGGAGCCAGCCGGCAAAGTCAATCAGGTCCCGAGAACGTGCACAGTGGGGCTAAGAAAGAAACTAAAGCAAGAGACTACAAAGATGGGGTCGAGAGGTTCAGACACGTCACCACGAAGGGACGCAGTCTGACACCAACTTTATTCAACATCTCGTATTTATACAGAAAAGCGTGAGAAAGACAAGACAGTTGACATTTTTTCTTGGTTGGCCTATACATCTTACAAACAGTCACAAGAAATCTTGAGAGCATGGGAATGGCTCCCTGTTATTATTTCTTACACCAGATAACATTTCTCTGTGCGTGAGAAGTTTGCACAGAACTCCAGGTGCCTGCAGTAAATAAGCGCCTAATCTCTGGGGTGGCGGGACAGAGAGCTATGTTTGCAAGCAAACCCTCAAGAACTGAGGCAGCTCCCAGAGCTGTGTCCTTCGGACAAAGGACCCCGTTCTCACGGGCAGCTCCCCGCATCTCCCTTTTTTTTTTTTTTCCCCCTTTCTTTTTATATAGGCGCATGCTTATGTTCCTTTAACCACAGACCATTTCCATAGATGGAAGCCTTTATGATCCATAGATCATCAATCAGTTTTTTAATTAAACAAGGTGCAAGAAATAAAACAGTTTTATTAGTGTATATGGGAATGGACTGACCCTCCCAGCCCACAGGTTGGAGAAGGGGAGGGTCAGGAAAATAAGCCCAGTAAGCATTTGAATATTCTTCAGAGCGTGCAGTGTTAATCCAATTTAAGATAATTAATAAGGTTATCAGGAAGCTTAAAGGCGATATCGAATCGCCCTGCACCACAACACGATTCTGTGCCTCTCGCATCAATGCCTGAAGTTGTTGCCGAGATGGTAA
>NW_011483817.1:0-449 GCF_000754665.1 Bison bison bison | reverse complement strand
CTGATCTGAGGACCATATACATAAGCACACATACATGATTCCAGAGCACAAGGCAGGTTTCTTCACTAAGTAAGCTGTCTTGAGAGTTTCTAGGTTACTGCTCTTTTTACCTTCTTTAAAAAGAAAATTTCAAACTATGTCATCATTTTGCTTTTCCACCTGCCTGCATAAAATCCGTAAGACATGTTTTCTGGATTTGGCTTCTGTTGGTTGTTTTGTTTTGTTTTGGCTAAGCAAAGTTTTCTAAATCACTTAGTTCATTTGACCTTGATGTGGCCTTTTAAGCCATCAGCAAACCTGAGGTCTGCTGGCAAGTCCTTCACCTGAAGGCAGAGAAGTAGCAGAGCTGTTTCTGAAACCGCTTTCCTGCTCCTGAGACGCTTTCGTTCAGTGACCAACTCTCAGGCACACCGCAGGAGCTCAGAAAACATTGGCTGAATTGTACCAGA
>NW_011483816.1:4054-5203 GCF_000754665.1 Bison bison bison | reverse complement strand
TTCATTTACATAGATTAGGGGAACAATATCCATACTGGTTTGTCAAGTAGGTTCTGGGCCAAGAGGCGGAGCCGACTTGGAGATAGAGTTTGGGGTAAAGGCATAGTACATTAGCATAGCTTAAGACAAACATTTCCATAAGAAAAAGGCATTGATTATCTCTAGGTGAAACCAGGTGTCATTATGGCAACACAGTATTTTAAGAGAAACCTCCCTTTAAATTTGTATAGAGAAGGAAAAAATATTGCTAGTTTGTTTCCTCCTGCCGCTTAAGAGAGATAAAAATGTCTGACACTTGCAGGCTATTTCCTCCATTTGGAGACCCCTGGCCTTCCTGCCTGTTACCCTCTCACAATGAACATTGGGGTACACGTGTCTCTTTCAATTCTGGTTTCCTCAGTGTGTATGCCCAGCAGTGATATTGCTGGATCATAAGGCAGGTCTATTCCCAGTTTTTTAAGAAATCTCCACACTGTTCTCCATAGTGGCTGTACTAGTTTGCATTCCCACCAACAGTGAAAGAGGGTTCCCTTTTCTTCACATCCTCTCCAGCATTTATTGCTTGTAGACTTTTGGATCGCAGCCATTCTGACTGGCGTGAAATGGTACCTCATAGTGGTTTTGATTTGCATTTCTCTGATAATGAGTGATGTTGAGCATCTTTTCATGTGTTTGTTAGCCATCTGTATGTCTTCTTTGGAGAAATGTCTATTTAGTTCTTTGGCCTATTTTTTTTTAAATTTAATTTAATTTTTAAACTTTACATAATGGGTCGGGCCTGGTTAGTACTTGGATGGGAGGCCCATTTTTTGATTGGGTCATTTATTTTTCTGGAACTGAGCTGTAGGAGTTGCTTATATATTTTTGAGAGTAGTTGTCAGTTGCTTCATTTGCTATTATTTTTTCCCATTCTGAAGGCTATCTTTTCACCTTGCTTATAGTTTCCTTTGTTGTGCAGAAACTTTTAAGTTTAATTAGGTCCCACTTGTTTATTTTTGCTTTTATTTCCAATATTCTGGGAGGTGGGTCATAGAGGATCCTGCAGATGAATGGATAAGAAAGCTATGGTACATATACACAATGGAGTATTACTCAGCCATTAAAAAGAATACAATTTGAATCAGTTCTAATGAGTGGATGAACTGGAGC
>NW_011483816.1:0-449 GCF_000754665.1 Bison bison bison | reverse complement strand
ACTAGCTTAGGAAAAAAAAAAAAAAAAACAAACAGCTGCTTATTGCATGGATCACTATTACATGGGTCAGTAAGGTCAGTGCCCTCATCTGATCTTGACATGGCTGATCTTGGCTGGTGTCCTTACATGTACTTTATCAACTTTGCAGTCTAGGTGATCTAAGAAGACCTCACACTCCAGTCAGGAGGTTGCTAAATGCTATGTCATGGAATAGGGGTGTAAGGCATCTTGTTCATTATCCAGTAGGCTAGCCTGTGCTTATTCACATGGCAGCTTTTTAAAGAGACTATGCAAATTCCAAGAGATTATGAGAAAGCCACAGGGCCATCAGAGGCTTGAAGATGGCACAATCTCTCTTCAGCTACCATCAGTCAAAGCTAGTCACAAAGTAGTCTACATTCAGAACATGGAGAAATTGATTCCACCATTAATCAGAAGAGTAGAAAGGG
>NW_011483815.1:14043-14945 GCF_000754665.1 Bison bison bison | reverse complement strand
ACCACCCTTATGGCAGAAAGTAAAGAGGAACTAAAAAGCCTCTTGATGAAAGTGAAATAGGAGAGTGAAAAAGTTGGCTTAAAGCTCATCATTCAGAAAACTAAGATCATGGCATCCGATCTCATCACTTCATGGGAAATAGATAGGGAAATAGTGTCAGACTTTATTTTTTGGGGCTCCAAAATCACTGAAGATGGTGACTGCAGCCATGAAATAAAAAGATACTTATTCCTTGGAAGAAAATTTATGATCAACCTAGAGAGATATTAAAAAACAGAGACATTGCTTTGCCCATAAATGTCCATCTAGTCAAAGCTATGGTTTTTCCAGTAGTCATGTGTGGATGTGAGAGTTGGACTGTGAAGAAAGCTGACTGCTGAAGAACTCATGCTTTTAAACTGTGGTGTTGGAGACAACTCTTGAGAGTCACTTGGACTATAAAGAGATCAAACCAGCCCATCCTAAAGGAAATCAGTCTTGATATTCACTGGAAGGACTGATACTGAAGCTGAAGCTCCAATACTTTGGCCACCTGATGCCAAGAGCCGACTCATTAGAAAAGAGCCTGATGCTGGGAAAGATTGAAGGCAGGAGGAGAAGGGAACAACAGTGGATGAGATGGCTGGATAGCATCACTGACTTAATGGACATGAGTTTGAGCAAGCACTGGGAGATGGTGAAAGACAGGGAAGCTTGGCGTGCTGCAGTCCATGGTGTTGCAAAGAGTTGGACATCACTGAGCAACTGAACAACAAGGATCACCACAAGACATTATTGCAAATAAAGTTGGTAAGCAGTCCTCATGATTTTAAATTATGTGATTCTTTTATAAATTATTTGATCTTTTTAAATTATTTCAGACTGCATCCATAAAGCATAATTTTATTAATACCTAATATAAT
>NW_011483815.1:9120-10935 GCF_000754665.1 Bison bison bison | reverse complement strand
TCTTAAAACTCAATATTCAAAAAACTAAGATCATGGCATCTGGTCCCATCACTTCATGGCAAATAGATCAGGAAACAATAAAACAGCGATAGGCTTTATTTTCTTGGGCTCCAAAATCACTGGTGACAGTGACTGCAGTCATAAAACTAAAAGACACGTGTCCCTTGGAAGAAAAGCTATGACAAACCTAGAAAGTGTATCAAAAAGCAGAGACATAACTTTGCCAACAAAACCCATATAAGTAAAAGCTATAGTTTTTCCAGTAGTCATGTATGGATGTGAGAGTTGGACCATAAAGAAGGCTGAGTGCTCAAGAATTGATGCTTTCGAATTGTGTTGGAGAAGACACTTGAGAGTCCCTTGGACTGCAAGGAGGTCAAACCAGTCAATCCTAAAGAAAATCAATCGGAATATTCATTGGAAGGACTGATGCTGAAGCTGAAGCTCCAATACGTTAGTCA
Organism: Bison bison bison; assembly: GCF_000754665.1. Classification (NCBI taxonomy): domain Eukaryota; kingdom Metazoa; phylum Chordata; class Mammalia; order Artiodactyla; family Bovidae; genus Bison; species Bison bison. Next base: position 10,474 of record NW_011483815.1, on the reverse strand, counting down.
CCTGATGCGAAGAGCTGACTCAGTGGAAAAGACCCTGATGCAGGGAAAGCTTGAAGGCAGGATAAGAAGGGGACAACAGAGGATGAGATGGTTGGATGGCATCACCAACTCAATGGGCAGGAATTTGAGCAAATAATGAAGAGCAGGAAAGCCTGGCGTGCTGCAGCCCATGGGTTTGCAAAAAGTCAAATGTGACTTTGTGACTGAACAGCAATAATATAATACTATTTAAAAGTTATACAATTGAAAATAATATTTCTTCAGCAAATAATTTTCAAGGAAAAATAAAGAACAGAGAAACTACACATTTAAAAAATTGAAGAAACATGACAACCAAATTCTAGGCTTTGCTAGAATTCATATTCAAATAAAACAACTGTTAAAAAATTCTTGTGAGACAATCAGAAATAATGAATACTGACTGTATTTAAGCAGTTATTTATCTAATTTTAGGTGTGGTAATGGCATTGTTTTGTTTCTAAAAAGTTGATATATTTTAGATTTTCATAGTAAAATATTTATGAATGAAATTATATAATGTCAAATATCCATATCAAATATGTCCAAAATAATCCAGTGTGTATGTAATATTAAGTGGGTGGGTTTACAAAATTGTCCATGAATTGATCATAGTTAAAACTGAACTGTTGATACATGGTACTATTCCCCCTACTACTGTATACAGATGAAATGCTCCATAATACAAAGTTGTTTTTTACAGTGTTCCAGGAAAGCTGAAAGAAAAAATAAGCAGAAGAGCATTCTCTTTGAAGTTATATTGGTTTTGAAGGTTTTCCTAATTTTTATTTCAGTTAGGAAACCCTGAGTATCCAAATCCCATGCTAGACCATAGAACCTCTCAGAAGTGTAACCCTAAAGAGTGTGCATGCAACAAGGAATAACAGCAAAGGAAACCAAAGTTAATGCTCACTTTATTATTGGCTGAACTAGGCCCCAAACTGTCAGTCTAAAAATGGCCATTAAGTAGCAATGCTGTGATACATACTACATTCTTAGTGTGTTAAAGTAATGTGAAAACAGATACATTTACTGTCTTAAATAATTTACACTCCAATAAGAAGAAATATAAAATAATTTCACAAACATATAGTTGTAAAGTCTGTTTTTATAAAGGAAAAGAACAAGGTAATAAGAGAGAGTATTATACAGGAACCAAGTATAATTTGGTGGAGTGTAGAGAAGGCTTGAACAAGTGAGATAAAACAAAATGTTTTATAGGAAGTGAACAACAAGGTTTAGGAGGGCAGAGCAAATGCTTGAAAAAATCTTGCAGTGTGAAAGAAAATAAAACAAAATGTGAAAAACAAAATAAAATGAAAATTATCATAGATTT
>NW_011483815.1:4704-5377 GCF_000754665.1 Bison bison bison | reverse complement strand
ATGTCCAGTCGTAACTGTTGTTTCCTGACCTGCATACAGGTTTCTCAAGAGGCAGGTCAGATGGTCTGGTATTCCCATCTCTTGAAGAATTTTCCAGTCATATATGACCTTTATTATCTTACAATATGAACACTGATTTATGATAAAAAAAAATCAACACTGATTTATGATAAAAACTCTCAAAAAAATGGGTGTAGAGGGTTCATATTGTAAGATAATAAAGGCCATATATGACAAACCCACAGCCAACATCTAACTCAACATTGAAAGGTCAAAAGCATTTCCATTATGATCAGGAACAAAACAAGGTTGACAACTCCAGCCACTTTTATTCAACATAGTATTAGAAGTCCTAACCATAGCAATCAGACAAAGAAAGAAAGAAAAAGAATCCAGTTGGAACGGAAGAAGCACTGTTTGCAGACAACATGATCCTATATATCATGAAGACACCACCAAAAAACTATTAGAAAAATAAATAATTCAGCAAGTTATAGATACAAAATTAGTATACAGAAATCTGTTGTATTTACATACACTAACAGTCAGAAATAGAAATGAGAACAATCTCATTTACAATTGTATTATAAAGAATAAGATACCTATGAATAAATCTCACCAAGGAGATAAAAGACTCATACTCTAAAAGGTATAAGACACTGATGAAAGAACT
>NW_011483815.1:0-452 GCF_000754665.1 Bison bison bison | reverse complement strand
CAAGTACACCCCAATTAAAAATGTATGATTTTTCTTGGCTATTTACAAATTTTTACTATTTGTAAATAGTGCTGCAATGAACCCTGGGGTACATGTGTCTTTTGGAGTTATGGTTTTCTCAGGGTATATGCCCAGTAGTGGGATTACTGGGTCATACGGTCATTCTATGTTTAGTTTTTTAAGAAATCTCCATATTTTTCTCCACTGTGGCTATATCAATTTACATTTTCACCAACAGTGTAAGAGGGTTCCCTTTTAGACATTTAGGCTCAAGAGGGTAGAAATATATGTATACAATGGCTGATTCACATGGTTGTACAGCAGAAACTAATGCAACATTGTAAAGCAATTACATTCTAATTTTTTAAAAAACTATGATTTGTATAAAGGCAATCAAAAAGAAGCCTCAGGGTATAGATAACTCATATTTATGTTTAATTATGGTATACTCT
>NW_011483814.1:20290-21746 GCF_000754665.1 Bison bison bison | reverse complement strand
CCCATAGAGTCGGACACGACTGAAGCAATTTAGCAGCAGCAGCAGCAGCAACCATATACCACATTCACATAAGTTTTTCTCATGTATGGATTTTCTGATGTTTAGTGAGTGCTGAGACCTGAGTAAAGGATTTTCCACACTCGAAATATTTGAAAGGTTTCTCTATATGTATTCTCCAATGTCTTTTAAGGTGTGAATTTTGACTGAAGAATTTGCCACACTCATTACATCTGAAAGGTCTCTCTCCAGTATGAATTCTCCAGTGAAGTTGAAGATGCGCTTTTTGACTGAAGACGTTTCCACACTCATCACATTTGTAAGGTTTCTCACCAGTATGAACTGTCTGATGAGTTAAAAGGGTTGACTTTACACGAAAGGCCTTGCCACACTCATCACATTTGTAAGGTCTCTCTCCAGTATGAACTGTCTGATGCCTTAAAAGGATTGACTTTTCATGAAAGGCCTTGCCACACTCATCACATTTGTAAGGTTTCTCTCCAGAATGAACCCTCTGATGACTTATGAACTGTGAAGCCCGACTAAAGTGCTTGCCACACTCATCACATTTGTAAGGTTTCTCTCCAGTATGAACTCTCTGATGACCAGCAAGGTGTTCACTTCGGCTAAAGACTTTGTCACATATATCACATTTAAATAATTTCTTTTCTGTATGAATTTTCTGATGTCTCCCGAGGTTTGAGATGTCAGTAAAAGCCTTGCCACACTCATCACATTTGTAAGGTTTCTCTCCAGTATGAATTGTCTGATGCCTGAAAAGGATTGACTTTACGTGAAAGGCCTTGCCACATTCATCACATTTGTAAGGTTTCTCTCCAGTATGAAATCTCTTATGACTTATGAACTGTGACGGTTGACTAAACTGCTTGCCACACTCATCACATTTGTAAGGTTTCTCTCTAGTATGAAATCTCTTATGACTTGTGAACTGTGAAGGTTGACTAAAGTGCTTGCCACACTCATCACATTTGTAAGGTTTTTCTCCAGTATGAACCCTCTGATGAACAGCAAGGTGTTCATTTCGACTGAAGACTTTGTCACATATATCACATTTAAATAATTTCTTTCCTGTATGAATTTTCTTATGTCTCCTGAGGTGTGAGCTGTGAGTAAAGGCCTTGCCACACTCATCACATTTGTAAGGTTTCTCTCCAGAATGAACCCTCTGATGACCAGCAAGGTGTTCATTTCGGCTGAAGACTTTGTCACATATATCACATTTAAATAATTTCTTTCCTGTATGAATTTTCTTATGTCTCCTGAGGTGTGAGCTGTCAGTAAAGGCCTTGCCACACTCATCACACTTGTAAGGTTTCTCTCCAGTATGAACTGTCTGATGACTTAAAAGGATTGACTTTACACGAAAGGTCTTGCCACACTCATCACATTTGTAAGGTTTTTCCTTGTGTGCTTTGAGTTCTTGTGTTATTACTGAAGG
>NW_011483814.1:15018-17542 GCF_000754665.1 Bison bison bison | reverse complement strand
TCTTGCCATCTCTTCTTAATATCTTCTGCTTCTGTTAGGTCCATACCATTTCTGTCCTTTATTGAGCCCATCTTTGCATGAAATGTTCCTTTGGTATCTCTGATTTTCTTGAAGAGATCTCTAGTCTTTCCCATTCTGTTGTTTTCATCTATTTCTTTGCATTGATCACTGAGGAAAGCTTTCTTATCTCTTCTTGCTATTCTTTGGAACTCTGCATTCAGATGTTTACATCTTTCCTTTTCTCCTTTGCTTTTCCCTTCTCTTCTTTTCACAGCTATTTGTAAGGCCTCCCCAGATAGCCATTTTGCTTTTTTGCATTTCTTTTCCATGGGGATGGTCTTGATCCCTGTCTCCTGTACAATGTCACGAACCTTATTCCATAGTTCATCAGGTACTCTATCTATCAGATCTAGGCCCTTAAATCTATTTCTCACTTCCACTGTATAATCATAAGGGATTTGATTTAGGTCATACCTGAATGGTCTAATGGTTTTCCCTACTTTCTTCAATTTAAGTCTGAATTTGGCAATAAGGAGTTCATGGTCTGAGCCACAGTCAGCTCCTGGTCTTGTTTTTGCTGACTGCATAGAGCTTCTCCATCTTTGGCTGCAAAGAATATAATCAATCTGATTTTGGTGTTGACCATCTGGTGATGTCCATGTGTAGAGTCTTCTCTTGTGTTGTTGGAAGAGGGTGTTTGTTATGACCAGTGCCAAGAAAGGTTCATCTAGTCAAGGCTATGGTTTTTCCTGTGGTCATGTATGGATGTGAGAGTTGGACTGTGAAGAAGGCTGAGTGCCGAAGAATTGATGCTTTTGAACTGTGGTGTTGGAGAAGACTCTTGAGAGTCCCTTGGACTGCAAGGAGATCCAGCCAGTCCATTCTAAAGGAGATCAGCCCTGGGATTTCTTTGGAAGGAATGATGCTAAAGCTGAAACTCCAGTACTTTGGCCACCTCACGCAAAGAGTTGACTCATTGGAAAAGACTGATGCTGGGAGGGATTGGGGGCAGGAGAAGAAGGGGACGACAGAGGATGAGATGGCTGGATGGCATGACTGACTCGATGGACATGAGTCTGAGTGAACTCCAGGAGTTGGTGATAGACAGGGAGGCCTGGCGGGCTTTGATTCATGGGGTCACAACGAGTCGGACACGACTGAGCGACTGATCTGATCTGATCTGATTGGACATTTACTTCGGTTCTTCTTCCACGCATGTTCATCTCAAGATTGAGGAGTATCAAAGAAAAGGAGGGATTGAAATTGACTCTGGAGGACCTTCCCAGTTACAAAAGCCTTTCTGAGGCATCCAACTCTTTTTTGTAGAAAAACACTTTATTCTCCTAGACCTTCCCTGAGTTCAAAAGAGCAGATTCAAACAGACACTAATACATAAAACGATATAAAAGAATCATACCATGATCAAGTGGGATTTATTGCAGGGATGCAAGATTTCTCAATATCCGCAAGTTAATCACTATGATACACCACATTAACAGTTTAAGACTAAAAACCATATGATCATCAATAGACGCAGAAAAGATTCTGACAAAATTCAAGTGCCATTTATGATAAAAACCCTTCAGAAAGTCAGCACAGATGGACCTTACCTCAACATAATTAAGACTGTATATGTCCAACACACAGCTAACATAATACTCAACAGGGAAACACTGAAAGCATTCCCCTTAACAACATGAATAAGACAAGAATGTTCACTATTGCCACTTTTATTGAACATATTTTTGGAAGTCCTAGCCACAATAATCAGAAAAGAAAAAGGAAAGGAATCCAAGTTTAAAAAAATTAAAAAAAGAAGTAAAACTGTCACTATGATGCTATACACAGAAAATCCCCAAGATGCCACCAGATGACTACTAAACTTCATCAATGAAGAGAGTAACTTGCTGGATACAAAATATATAGAAAATTGCTGCATTTCTATACACTAATAACGATATATCAGAAAGAGAAATTAATGAAACAATCCCATTCACGATCTCATAGAAAAGAATAAAATTCTAAGAAATAAACCTACCTAAAAAGTCAAAAGAACTGTACTCATAAAACTATAAGATGCTGATGACTGATACCAAAGATGACACAAACAGATGGAAACACATACCATGTTCTTGGATTGAAAGAAGTAACACTGTCAAAATGACCATACTATTCCAAGGCAATCTACATGTTCAATGCAACCCTTATCAAATTAACAATGACATATTTCATAAAACAAATAAAAACTTAATTTGTACCAAAATACAAAAGACTCTGATACCTAAAATGATCCTGACAAAGAACAGAGCTGGAGGAATCATGTTCCCTGAGTTCAGACTACACTACAAACTGACAGTCAACAAAGTGAAAGTGAAGTCGCTCAATCGTGTCCAACTCTTTGTGACCCCATGGACTGTAGACTACCAGGTTCCTCTGTCCATGGGATTTTCCAAGTAAGAATACTGAAGTGGGTTGCCATTTCCTTCTCCAGGAGATCTTCCTGACCCAGGGATTGAACCTGGGT
>NW_011483814.1:9645-13264 GCF_000754665.1 Bison bison bison | reverse complement strand
AAATGGCAACCCACGCCAGTGTTTTTGCCTGGAGAATCCCAGGGACAGAGGAGCCTGGTGGGCTGCTGTCTGTGGGGTCGCACAGAGTCAGACACAAGTGACGCGACTCAGCAACAGCAGCAGCATACCTTAAAAGAATGGTTAAAACAAAAACACCTCTTTCGGAGATGTTCAAAAGATGTTTCATAGGGTGTAAAAACTACTAAATGGGGGAAGCAGTCTATGAAACAAGACATGTTGACAAAACTGAATACCCACCAGCAAAAGAATTTACTTGGAACATTATCTTACACTACAGACAAAAATGAACTCAAAATGGTTCAAAGACCTAAACCTAAGTCCCAAATGTATAAAACTCCTAGAAGTAAATGTGCAGGAACTGTTTCTGGAAATTGGACCCACAAATGATTTACCAGATATAACACCAAAAGCACAGGCCACAAAATAAAACCAGATATTAATAAATTGAACTATATCAAAATTATAAACTACTGTGCATTAAAGCGCAGTGAGGTTGAAAAGACAATCAACAGTAAAAGAAAAAATATGTGGAAATCATACATCTGATAGTAAATGAGTACAAAAAATATATCAAGAATTTTAAGAGGGACTGATCACCAGTTCCACCATAGGGACCATTCCCCAATCAACCATCCAACGCATTGCAAATACAAAACAGAAACACTAAGAGTAACACAGAAATTTGAACTCAATGATAAAATTAAAAAATACCTACAATGCCCAGAACAACAGTGCAGCCAATAGCCTCATAGATAGAGACTGTGAACTTGGACAAACTTGTCCTGGGATAAATTCCCATACCATTTACAGAGGCTAAAATACATGGTCCTTGATACACATGAACAACACTGTCATGGTGCCCTTGACAGAGTCTCCAAAGCCAGAAAATAACCTGGAAAAATGTATCAGGCTCTCATGGTACTTTCTCTCTCATAATCCTAGAACATACTGACCACTCTACTGGATAGCTTCAAGTGGTGACTTGGTACAGAGCAAGAAAATAACATTAGGAATAGTGTCTCCATCACAGTATTCTGTTACCTAGTAAATCCACTCCACAGAGACTCAGCAGAGGCTGCCAATTAAACATAGGTGGATTATCACAGCAAGGAAACCAGATAAAATTTCAGACCCTCAGGAATATATTTCAAAGAAATTTAAGAGGTAAAATATACAAAGTAAGGAGAATGTAACATCAGGAACAGTTGACATTCCCAGACAGGTAGAGCAGCACAAGAGTAAAAATAATACAACATGAAGGTCAGACATTACAGGATCTTGAGATGGGACCATGCACTCGACCTACAGATGGCAAGCTAAGAGCTTGCGATATTCACATACGCTCCCCTCGTAGGATCTAGGATCAAAAAGATGATCTCTCTACCCACTCTCCTTACATTTTCCTAAGTAACCACCACAGAGGATCCAACCCACCAGCTTGTCCCAATCCTAAACAGAAAAAAACACCCCTTTTGAAATACTCATTTTTCTTTATACATTGTATTTTTACATCATTCCCCACTGTCCAGAGCCTTTACTCATGCTCCAATGTGGAGATAATATTCAGATCAGAAACAGAAATTCTGGGACTCCCCTGGTGATCCAATGGTTAAGACTGCATTTCCAATGCAGAGGGTGCAGGTTTGATCCTCAGTCAGGGAACTAAGATCCCACATGCAGAATGGTGCAGCCAAAAAAAAGTAAACAAGCAAGCAAAAACAAACAAATAGATATTCAGCGTTATCAGAAGAAAGAAATCTAAAGTGCTGTGGATTTCTTAAAACACTGAGCCAAAAGTCAAAAGATAGAAAATAGGAAATCGGGTTTTTTGGTATTTTTTTTTAACATTTGCCAGTGAGCTTTGTACATAATTAAGCTCTGGGACAACCTCAGATATGACATGAAACAGACACAGCATCTGAAGAGGGTCATTTTAACCTTGTGAAGCTGTGTCATGCCCCAGTCACAGAACTCTCAGATGAAAGACATCAGGGCCTCCCAAGGGGCACACAGGGAAAATGCATATACCCAAGGGCAGCTCTGGAAGGAAGTCATCCTCACCCACAGACAGTAGGTTCCTGTAGGTCTCCAGCATCACGTCCCTGTACAAGGCCCTCTGAGCAGGGTCCAGGAATTCCCACTCCTCCTGAGTGAATTCGATGGCTACATCCTCAGAGGTCAGTCGTTCCTGAAATGAAACCACATGTCACCAAAAGGGCCATGAAAAGTTCTCATTTTCATGCAAAAGAGAAAGGGTAGTAAGGGGTAAGGATTGACTTGAAGTATGTGTTCTAACAGATCCATGCAGGGGTATCTGGAGAAATTATGCATCTCTATTCTTAATTTTTTATGCTTTTTCATAAGACCTTATGAGATCCTCTAATTAATATGGATTTTTCATCACTGTTCAAAATCCATTAAATATATAAAAATAAAACTCAACACTGTTTTGGCTATACAGAAGTGTCAGATATTATGTTCTACCCAGTGAGTGCAATTCATTATCTAGATGAGGTACAGCATGAGTGGTGTCTACAGAGATGACTAAGTCCATGGCACTTTTAATGGAAAGATCAAAAGTTTCAGTTATGACGTTGATAACAACAGCAAGGACCAGAAGTGTCTGAAGGATTCCTGTTGCTCTAAATTATTGTAGTATTACTCTAAACATTAAACAAGTACTTTACAGGCAAGAACCTGTCATCAATGTAATAGCTCATTAAAGAATGATTTGTTCCCACCTTACAGAAGAAAACCTATGTCACAGACACTCTGAGAAACTCGACTCAGATAAGAAGGTAAGAAATGTTACATGAAGCACCTGAACTCAGAGGCTTGGGCTCAGCAACTGAAGCTTAAGCATCTAACAGTTAAGTAATACAGAGAACATTAAAAGTCCTTTGACAGAGGGCTCCTAAAGAAAACTTGAACGAAGTCTAAGGTGAGCCTCCTCCCTGCCCCTCTGTCTTCTCTGCAGGGAGAGCAGCTCTCGGGCCTCAGGCCTTCATCCCCTGAAAATGGACACCTGTGCCAAATTCGTCTACCCTCTCCCTGATCGGGAGAACCTCCCCCCTGTTGAGTGATCACTGTCTACAGTGGTGAAGGACTGGAGACACTGACCCATGAGAGCCACAGCAGCTTGGGAGCCCCAGATCCTCAGACCATCTCACTTATTCCTAGCCACAGCTTCCAAACCAGTGCCATTTCAAAGGACTTTGACACGGCAGCCAAGTTCCCTGGAGCTGGAGCTGCCACAGCAGGGGTGGCTGGCTCCAGGGCTGGAAGTGGGACTGTGTTCGGGAGCTTCATCACTGTTATGCTAGGAACCCTTCCCCAAAACAGTAGCTCTTCCACGCATTGGGCTTGGACCTCCCAAAGGCCATGGGGCTCTTTTGCCTGATGGTGGTCTAGCTCATCTTCTTCACGATGTGAAGGAGCTGTTTCCACCTCCCATAGTTCTTTCTCCTGTGTCTGCCCTGTATGTTCCCTTTCCCGTAACTCCCCAGGCAGCCTGGGGAAAGTGGTGGGCTCAGGGTTTGACAGAAGGAAAACAAATAAATATTGTATTACTATGAAAAAAAACACAAAGTTCAAGGCG
>NW_011483814.1:2219-9545 GCF_000754665.1 Bison bison bison | reverse complement strand
ATGTATCCTTTGTACTCAGCTGAGTTTGTCAACAGGATTCTATACTAGGCTACCAAAAGAAAACTGGTAAAAACATTAAAAAAAAAAAAAAAGAATACATGAACTCAATTCATAAAATTACCATATACAAAAATACAAATACAATTTTATCCATTTAAATTTACATAGCAAGGCATTAACAGAAGCCAAAGACTTTCTTTGCTTTTTTTTCCATTAATAAAACAGTGATTTGAAATTACAAGAGTCATTAGATTATGACAAAAAAATATTATCACAATAGCAAAGTAAAAAAAACTTCTTGGAGAATTAAAAAACATAGCAAAAAAGAATATGGAAAAAATATAGTTATTAAGCAAGACTATCTCAAGAAACATCATGATAGGAAGGAAACATTCAATACATTCCTTCTGAAATTACAGTGGCATGAAAGGAGCTGTCCAGGGTGTCTGTCTTTAACCACCATACGATGCGCATGCGCAGGGGCCACTAGAAGAAGGAACAGGAGGAAAAACACAGGGCAAGAGACACAGAGTATGTCAGAGAGTTGAAACAGGTAGTACTCACAAACCTAAGGACATGGAAAGGTGAAAAGTGAAAGGATGGAAAAAGACAGTCCATCCTAAAGAGAGCAGGGGAGACTGTTATATCAAACAAAATAAACTGAAGAAAAAAAAAGTGCAATGAGATAAATATTGTATAATGATAAAATGGTCAATTTACCAAAAAGCTGGAACAAGTAAAAATATATATACATCTAACATTAAATATCTCAGAAAAATGAAGCAAACATTGAACAGGCATGTACAGATCACACGACCCAACAAAAGCATAAAACACATGCATCTCAAGGACACATAAAACATTCTCTATGAGAAACCACACGTTAGGCCAAAATTAACCATTTTAAGAGACTGATACCAGGAAAGTATCTTCCCTAACAACAATGAAATAAACACAAGAAGAAAAGAAAATTCCTCAAATGTGGACATTAAACAACTCACTCTTACACCACAAATGGGTCTAAGAAAAAAATCACATGGAAATTTTTAAATACATGGATGAAAACAAAAAGACAACATTACAAAATTTATAACACACAGAGAAGACTATACTAAAAGGAAAGTCTGAACCATTAAATGCTTACAATAAAAAAGAGAAAAGATCTTAAATCTGAAGTCTATTTTTAGACCTCTAGGACACAGAAAACAGAAAACAAACTAAACTCAAGTTTAGCAGAAGGAAACAGGTAAATAAGAAAGATTAAACCAGAGATAAAATAGAAACTAGAAAAATATAAAAATCAACAAACCAAGAGTTGATGTTTTGAAAAAACTGTATAGGAAAACCCCCACCTAGACTAAGGAAAAGAGAAAAAAGATTCAAATAACTAAAAACAGATATGAAACAGGAGTGATTACAACTGAGGTCAAAGAAAGTTTCTAAAGATAAGGAAGTACTATGACCAATAATGCCGATAAATGACAGAATATAGGAGATACTGGCAAATTCTCAGAAACACACAAACTCTTTTACTTATTAAGAAATAAAAAAATTGAGAAGTGTTGAAAGTGAAAGTGTTAGCCACTCAGTCATGTCTGACTCTTTGTGACCTCATGGACTGTAGCCCACAAGGCTCCTCTGTCCATGGAATTTCTCCAGACAAGAATACCGGACTAGACAGCCATTCCTTTCTCCAGGGAATCTTCCGACCCAGGGATAGAACCTGGGTCTCCCTCACTGCAGGCAGATTCTTTATGATATGAGTAACCAGGGAAACCCATTATAACTAGAGAGATTTAAAAAGTAGTCAGAAACTTCTAAGAAAAATACAGGACCAAATTCTACCAAACATTTACAAAAGAATTACCACTAATCCTGTAATTCTATGGAGCAAGCATGATTCTAATAGTTTGCTAATTTCCCAAAGACACAAGAAAGGAAAACTAGAAACCACTACCCCTGACGAATACTGATGCAAAATTAAAATACTTGCAAACCAACTTCAACACATATTAAAAAGATCTGGAGAAACAGACATAGAGAACAGACAGAGGCAGGAGGGGAGGAAAGAGAGAGTGAGATGTATGGAGAGAGTAACACGGAAACTTACATTACCATATGTAGAGTAGAGAGCCAATGCGAATTTGCTGAATGACTCAGGGAACTCAAACAGGGGCTCTCTAACAACCTACAGGGGTGGGATAGGGAGGAAGACGGGAGGGAGGGGACATAGGTATACCTATGGCTGATTCAGGTTGGTATTTGGCAGAAAACAACAACTTCTGTAAAGCAATTATCCTTCAATTAAAATAGATACATAAAAAGATCTGACACCATGACCAAGTGGAGTTTATTCATATAAAGTAAGGAGAAGTCAACATACAAAAATCAATTAATATGACACACTACATTAACAGATTTAAGGGAAAAAAAAATACAGGATCATCTCGATGCAGAAAAAAACCATTCGACAAAAATTTGACAATCTTTCAAGATGGAACACTCAACAAACTACAAACAATACATTATACCAACATCAGTATAATAAATGCCATTATGAAAAGAGCACAGCAATGGGGAAAGAATGAAAGCTTTTCCTCTGAGGTCAAGAAGGCAAGGATGCACACTCTGCACTACAGTTCAGAAAGCACTGAAACACTTAGAGCAATTAGATGAGAAAAAGAAATCAAAGGTCAGCAAATTGAAAAAGAAGTAAATTTATCTTCTTTCCCACATGACAAAGTTTCATAGGTAAAAGCCATAAAGATTACAAAAGAAACATGCTATATCAAAAAAGATTCTTTAATAACCACACAAAGGATTGATCAACCAATTAACTCATTATCAAAACTGCCATGACAATCTTTCTAGAAGCAGAATAAAACATAGTGAAAGTCACAGAACTATTCAAAGAGCAAACAGCAAAACTCTTGAAGAAGGAAGATGGAGGTCTTTCTATTTCAACACCTAACACAAGGTAATCAAGGTGATGTGGTACTGGTATAAAAACAGATAAATAAACCAACTGAACAGAACACAGTACTCAGAAATAATTCTTTGTGTATATGTAAGCTATATTCACAAGGATGTCAAGATACACAAAAGGGAAAGGACAGTCTCAACTGATCTGATTCCCAGGTTTTACCAGCTATTGTGCATACTAACACCTGTCTTCCATGTGCAGTTTCCTTACCCTGGTTGACAGAGCAGACAGCGCATCCAGATGGGCCCTAAGCAATCCCTGCTGCCCAACAGCACTGAGACCCCGTCTCCAACCCATGGGTGAGAAGCCCTGCCCAGGACGGTGACCAGGGGAGCCTCCTCACAAGGGCCAGGTCACTGGGTCATGGGGAGACAGGATCTAAGTGGAGACGACAGGGCCAGAGGGAAGGCCCTGGGTGAGTGTGCGTGTACAGGAGTCACACAGGACACTCGAGAGTCAGACACAATTAGCGAGTCCAGAAAAGGGCATTTCAGGAAGGACACACTAAATATGACCTTACCTGAAAAACAGCCATGCCTCACTCCTTTTCTTTCCTCTTCCTTAACTTCAGGGTTTCCTCAGGCAACACAAGTCTTCAGAGGTCTATCATGAAAGTTTAAAACATGCTGTTTAATGCTTAGAGTCAACACATCCCCTTCCTGAGCCCCAACCACACACACAGTGAAGCCTTCACCACGAGGAACAGACAGTCCCCTGTGGCCACTGTCTCAGGAGGGACTCAGGACAGTCAACTCCTGCAGAGAGACCAACTGGGACTTTCCCACACTTTCCCTCGGATTACACTCCCCTCCTGGTAAGGCCTCATGTACACCGCAGCAGGAGGCACCTCCGCTGACCAGGCAGTCTCCTTCAGGTTACACAGCAGGCCCTGATCCATCCCCAGTCAGAACACAGCATCCCCTCCTCAGCCCAGATCTCAGCCCTCAGGACTGGGAAGACTCAGAGTCCTGATGCTCAGTGACGGATCCAGACTGGAATCAACTGGGGCATCTTAAACACTCTCGAGCTGTGGACCAACACAAACTACCTGAAGGGGAATCTCTGGTCAGAGGGTACAAAACATGGGTATGCAAATGCCTCATGAATGAAACGTGAAGCCTGGACAGAGCATCATTCAGAGGAGAAAAGCCCCCCCCAACTCTCTTTCCAAGTCTTACTAAGGTGTAACTAACAAAAATGGTATAAACGTACTGTGTACAAAGTGATCATGTGATAGATTCATACACTGAATAATTATTATAGTCGAGTAAGTTACACTTCCACCTATGAGTACACTGTATTATTTCTCTCTAGGCGAATTTCAAGTATACAGAAACACTACCGGCAGCATGCAGTACCTCAGATCCCCAGAACTTACTTATTTTACAACTGAAAATCTCTACTCTTTGATTACCAGTGCCCCCATTTCCCCCTCCACCCAGCTCCTGATAACAGCCTTATCACTTGATGGCTCTGTGAGTTTGACAATTTTAGTTTCCACATACAGTGTTTGTCCTCCTTTGTCAGGCTTATTTAACTTGGCATAATGTTCTCTAGGTTCATTCATTCTGGCATAAATTCAGGATCCTTGATTTTTATATTTATATACAGAGAAAAAATAGTTCATGAATATACAGTATATAATAAATATTTCTATTCCACACTTTTGTTACCTATGCTTTTGTCAAGAGACATCTGGGCTGTGTCTATGCCTTGGCTACTGCAAATTCAGTCACACTCATGGGACTGTGGACATATCTCTGAAAAACTGATCACTTTTCCTTTGGATATCTGTCAGAAATGGGTTTGACAGACTGTAGGCCTGTTCTATATTAATTTGTTAAGGAACTTCCACTTTATTTTCCAACATAGCAGTACCATTTACGTTACCACCATCAGTGCAGTTAAGACTCTGTGTTTTCTGTAATGTGCCTGTATGTGTGCTTATTTGGGGAGGGACAGGAGTGGATAACAGAGAACCCAGCCTGGCAGCAAGACAGTTGCAGCTGCATCTTCTAGAGGACAAGCCTCCAGGCTGCAGATCACTGTGGTATCGCTGCCCTGTGATTCTCGGAGCCATCTTCCCCTACGTCACAGGATTTTATGACTCTTCGCAGGTTGGGCCCAGAGATCCGGACTGAGCAGGACCACCTTATAACAAGTATTCTGTGATCTTAACCTTAGTACTCCTATTTTCCCAGAGGGACTCAAACAAACTAACAAACTTTCATGGTGTCCAACAGAGTGTCCACAAAGCCCACGATGAGCCTCTAACCCTCTTATGCAAACACAAAGCACTCCAAGCCCTGACAACTCATGGATAAGGCAAAATACAAAAGAGGACACCCAAAGATCCACAGACACTAGACACCAGACACCATATTTTCACTTACAGTGAGTGATCCAGGTCAAACACCAAAATCTCCAAAGACTATGAAAAAGAGGGATAATTCCAATGATACACATGGCCCACTGAGACCTCAGCATCTTCCAAGGAAACACTCCAGATTCTCTTGGTATCTTCCCAAATGCACATGAACCTTTCTTCACAGGCAACCCCAAGTACACAATAATACCAAAGTTGATGCAAAAAAATGACCTGAAATTTTCCCTGTTACTCTATGGTGCCTGCCTGCTAAAAGAGCCAACAAAAGCCAGGGCGTGGAGTGGATGCTGGGGGCAACTCCTAGAACCAGCCCCTCAAGCCCAAGGCTCCCATCCTCCTGCACCCACAGGTTCCTGCGGGCTCAGCCCAGGCCACAGTTCTAACAGTGGAAAAGATTTCTCCTGGCTGAATTCCACGTCCTTCATTGCTGCTCACGTGTGGTCACGAGTTGTCAAATCAAACCTGTGCAGGCAAGTGTCAGCCTCAGCACTGCTGTCCCGGGAACACAAGCTAAGCATTGGAACCTCAAACCATTCCATGCGGGCTCTCCAACAAACCCGCTCCCAGGTTCTCCAGCCTGAACTGAGACATTCTTTTCCAACAGATCCACACCCGCCTTGTCCCTGCAACTACACTTGGGATGGGCGCACGCTCCATTCACTGGCTCACCTTGATGCCCCCAAGTACTGCCACAAGCCTCCTGCAGACCCCACCAGGCTCCCTCCGCTTTCCCCATTTGCCTACCTCTCCTCCCTGCATGACTGGACTAAGCAAGACTAAAGCGCACAGGGGTTCCTTGGCAAAGGGGATCACAAGAGCACTGCCCACGAGCTACCACACAAAGGACACTGCACGTGCAGTATGAAAATCAAGACACTGGCCCCCCTAGGAAAGTCTGCCACCACCTGGGGACACTATGCAGTCCTGGTACAAAGGTATTTGAGATGAGGAAGTCTCAAAGCAAGGGTCTCCAGGTCTCACTCTCTCCTGTTTTCCCCACCCACACCTACTTGGAAAATATTCTAGCCCTTGGGAGGGGGGAGGGCGGGCAGCGTCTCCTTCCTGCCCTGTTAGGTTTTGCATTTCTGCTCATCCTCAGCGCACTGAAATCACAATCGCTGACACTGAGCACATGAACTCCTAGATGGCAAAGCTGCTGTCCATGATGGTGACTGGTCCCTGGATGGACAGAGCTTAGACTGGGGGCTGCAGAGGACGAAACACAGCAGACTAAACATGGGGACATCTTAGCCCACTGCTTGAGGACACCAGCTCTGTAGGGCTTTTCAGGACTTCCTGTATTTCTTGGCTCATCTTTTGACTAATTAAGTAGTCACATGGGGTAAAGATCAATTACAGCTGAAATGTCCAGAATGTGGGAAACATCTTCATCACCTGTCCTGTGCTCTTGGTCTTCCCTGAGGATTATTCAACCCAACCCATAGTCCTGTCATCTAAAGACATTTCCAGTATCAGGTACTGCAGCCACGTTGGGAAGAAGAGGAACACTATGAGCCCTAAAAAGAGGGGAACCAGGAAGGACTCAAAATAACCCATGAAGAAGGGCATTAATTTCTGCTGATGGCAACTGATACAGAGGCAATAAACCTGGGTAACGTGAGAGAGACTGTTAGGAGGGGACGGGGAGACCTCTCTGAGCCTAGACTTGAAGGGTGACCTAGGGCCTGAGCCAGGGTGACCTGAAGGTGACAAAAGGAACTACAAAGTCAGACAGAAATGGTTTTGGTATTTGGAAACAGAGAAAAGGTAAATGAGACCAAGACAGGCTGAACCACGAGCAAACAGTCAGCTCCCAGGATGAGGCTGGAGACTCTTACAGGGCCCTGAGCTTGACAGAGGGCTGTGGAGCCACAGCAAGGAGTCAAGCTTTTGTCCCAAGAACAAATGAAAGCCAGTGGAGGTCTGAACGTCAGGACATAAAAAAAATCTCCCTTCA
>NW_011483814.1:553-1735 GCF_000754665.1 Bison bison bison | reverse complement strand
TTAGAAATAGGATCTGAGCAATCTTTTTCATTATGAATAGAGAGGCTCTGTTGGAAGGTTCCAGGTCAATCCAGCCCATCCTTCCTCATTTGCACAGAAAAGTCAAAAAGGGACCTGAGGGAAACATCTTCATATCACCTCACAGCTCACTTGTTTCACTGATCATAGAAAATGGAGAAAACAGACCATTACACTAACCAGTTAAAATAGGTGGTCTTTTTTTTCTTTTTTTGAAAGGAAAGAATGAAGCGTTTTATTTTGTTGGTTTTATCATGTTAAATGTTCTTTTATTTTCCCATTTCTCAAAGAAATGCCTTTAATTTCACAAGATCTAATGTCATACCTCCGTTATTCTCTGGTAAAGAGCTGAGACCAGAAATATCCATTTGTGTGTGCACACATAAACATATACACACAATTCATGTCCTTGGGTAAAACCACAGTTGAAAATATGTCTATTTCATTACATGATGTCCCATACATAAAACCCTCCAAGATGTATTTCCCTTTGAATTCAGAGAAAGGGAGGCGAGGTGATCTTTGCTTATTAACTTTTATTTTTTCAGTTTCCTCATTTTTATTTTTAAATTATTTTAATTGGAGGATAATTACTTTATAATATGTGATGGTTTTTGCCATACATCAACATGAATTGCACATGTGTCCCCTCCATCCTGAACCCCCTTCCACCTCCCTCCTTGCCCGATCTCTCTGGGTTGTTCCAGAGCACTGGCTTTGGGTGCCCTGCTTCGTGCATTGAACTTGCACTGATCATTCCATTTTACATATGGTAATATACATGTTTCAGTGCTATTCTTTCAAATTATCCCACCCTCACCTTCTCCCACTGAGTCCAAAAGTCTGTTCTTTACATCTGTGTCTCCCTTTGTTGCCCAGCATGTAGGATCGTTGGTACCATCTTTCTAAATTCCATATATATGCATTAATACACAGTATTTGTCTTTCTCTTTCTGACTTATTTCATTCTGTATAGTAGGCTCTAGATTCATCTACCTCATTAGAACTGATAAACGAGGTGACATTTTTGCTAAGTATGGCACAAAATAGTCTAAGATGATTTACTACTTACCAACTGCTGCTGCTACTGCTAAGTCGCTTCAGTCGTGTCCGACTCTGCGCGACCCCATAGACGGCAGCCCACCAGGCTCCCCCATCCCTGGG
>NW_011483814.1:0-453 GCF_000754665.1 Bison bison bison | reverse complement strand
AGGAAGTCTCAAAGCAAGGGTCTCCAGGTCTCACTCTCTCCTGTTTTCCCCACCCACACCTACTTGGAAGATATTCTAGCTCTTGGCGAGGGAGTGGGGGGGCAACGTCTCCTTCCTGCCCCGTTAGGTTTTGCATTTCTGCTCATCCTCAGTGCACTGAAATCACAATCGGTGACACTGAGCACATGAACTCCTAGGAGGCAAAGCTGCTGTCCACGATGGTGACTGGTCCCTGGATGGACAGAGCTTAGATCTGGGGGCTGCAGAGGACTAAACCCAGCAGACTAAACATGGGGACATCTTAGCCCACTGCTTGAGGACACCAGCTCTGTAGGGCTTTTCAGGACTTCCTATATGTCTCGGCTCATCTTTTGAGTAATTAAATAGTCACATGGGGTAAAGATCAATTACAGCTGAAATGTCCAGAACATGGGAAACATCTTCATCACCTGC
>NW_011483813.1:4812-5047 GCF_000754665.1 Bison bison bison | reverse complement strand
ATATGACACTCAAAGCTCAGGAATTCCTAAAGAGCACACTTTGTATTATTTCCTTTGCATAGCCTTCTCCACTTGGCTACCTAGTATTCAGATTACAGAGCAGAGTTCATATTTCTTATTTTGATTAGATGTCTCTTGAACATCCATCTATTACCCTAGTAAGTATTCCTTGTGCTGGAGTCATTGATTTGTGGCTTCAGTACCAATATCCCCATTACTTTAGAAACTCCAGATT
>NW_011483813.1:0-453 GCF_000754665.1 Bison bison bison | reverse complement strand
GAATGTCTAGTTAATCCCTTCATTTTTTAACTTTCTTATTTTACTGATGAATAAACTAAAGCTCCTTATTATACACTTGGTTAGTGGTAGTGCCAGGCCAAAATTTGGGGTTTCTTGATTCTCATATTGGTACTTTTTCTACTACATCACAGTATGTGCAGCAACTCTGGGAAGGAGGATGTAGAATTTACTTCTCAGTGGAGATCTGGAAAAACTGCAATGGAAAAGCCACCTTCTGAAAATTACTCAGAATTTGACAAATAAAGGTGAATAGGGCTTCCCTGGTTGTTCAGCTGGTAAAGAATCCACTTGCAATGCCGGAGACCCCAGTTCAATTTTTGGGTTGGGAAGATCCCCTGGAGAAGGGATAAGCTACCCACTTTGGTATTTCCTTGGGTTTCCCTAGTGGCTCAGATGGTAAGGAATCTGCCTGCAATGCAGTAGACCTGGATT
>NW_011483812.1:41086-41287 GCF_000754665.1 Bison bison bison | reverse complement strand
ATCACTCAGGCACAAAATTACCAAGCTGGATCAACACACAAAACAGATAATACACCATGATCAAGTTGAGTTTCCTAGGAAAGCAGGGTGGTTTAACATTTGAAAATTCAATGTAATTCATTCTCATTAACACGCTAAAATAGAAAAACAAGACGTCATTTCACTAGATACAGGAAAAGCATTTGAGAAAACTTCACACCC
>NW_011483812.1:37157-37428 GCF_000754665.1 Bison bison bison | reverse complement strand
AATGCAAAGAAATAGAGGAAAACAATAGAATAGGAAAGACTAGAAATCTCTTCAAGAAAATTAGAGATAACAGGGGAACATTTCATGCAAAGATGGGCTCGATAAAGGACAGAAATGTTAGGGACCTAAAAGAAGCAGAAGATAGTAAGAAGAGGTGGCAAGAATACACAAAAGAGCTGTACAAAAAAGATCTTCATGACCCAGATAATCATGATTGTGTGATCACTCACCTAGAGCCAGACATCCTGGAATGTGAAGTCAAGTGGGCCTT
>NW_011483812.1:35709-37057 GCF_000754665.1 Bison bison bison | reverse complement strand
TACTCTTGCCTGGAAAATCCCATGGACAGAAGAGCCTGGTAGGCTGCAGTCCATGGGGTCACTAAGAGTTGGACACGACTAAGTGACTTCCGTTTCACTTTTCACTTTCATGCGTTGGAGAAGGAAATGGCACCCCACTCCAGTGATCTTGCCTGGAGAATCCCAGGGACGGGGAGCCTGATGGGCTGCCGTCTATGGGGTCGCACAGAGTCAGACACGACTGAAGTGACTTAGCAGCAGCAGGTAGGATTAACTGACTTCCACTGTGAAAGGTGTGGAATTGGCTCATTTCTACTAGCCTCTGGATTTATTTGCTCATTTTTCATTTAGGTTTTTTTTTATCATGGTAAAATGTGTATAACATGAAGTTGTTAACCATTTAAAATTTCTTGATGCCATTCAGTGGCACTAAGTACATTCATGTTGTTGTGCATCCATATCACTTTCACAACTTCTCATCATTCCAAATACAAACTCTATACCCACTAAATAATAACCTACTGTTCTACTTTCTGTCTCTATGAGTTTGACTATCCTGGGATGCTTCATGTAAGTGGAATCATGTATTAGTCCTTTTGTATCTGCCTTATTGGACTTAATATTATATTTTCAGAGTACATCCACGTACCAAGTATCAGATCTTCATTCCTTTTTACAGTTAAATACCATTCTGTTGTATGTATAGACTGTATTTTGTTTCTCCACTCACCTGTTGATGGACACCTGAGTTGTCTCTACCTTTTGGCTGTTGTAGATAATACTGCTGTGGAAAGTACCTTTTAAGTCCCTGTTTTCAACTCTGGAGTCTACCTTGCAGTAGAATTGAATGGTCATATGGTAATCCAGGCTTCCCAGGTGGTTCAGTAGTAAAGAATCTGTCTGCCAGTGCAGGAGAGAGGAGATATGGGTTCGGTACCTGGATCAGAAAGATCCCCTGGAGTAGGAAATGGCAACCCACTCCAGTCTTCTTGCCTGGAAAATTCCATGAACAGAGGAACCTGGGGAGCTACAATGTATGGGGTTTCAAAGAGTTGGACATGACTGAGAGACTGAGCATGCGTGTAAGGTAATCCTATATTTAACTTCTGGAGAACCCACCAAATTTTCCTTAGTGGCTGTGCCATTTTACATTCCTACCAACAGCACAGAGTTCCAATTTCTCCATGTCTCCACCAACGTGAATTATTTTCCTTTTTTTTTTTTTTTTTTTTTAGTAACCACCCTAGTGAGAAAAGGAAAGATAAATCCATTTGAATGCAGAGTTCCAAAGAATAGCAAAGAGAGATAAGAAAGCCTTCCTTAGTGATCAATGCAAAGAAATAGAGGAAAACAATAGAATAGGAAAGAC
>NW_011483812.1:19887-34604 GCF_000754665.1 Bison bison bison | reverse complement strand
GAAGACTCTTGAGAGTCCCTTGGACTGAAAGGAGGTCCAACCAGTCCATCCTAAAGGAGATCAGTCCTGAGTGTTCATTGGAGGGACTGGTGTTGAAGCTGAAACTCCAGTACTTTGACCACCTGATGCAAAGAGCTGACTCATTTGAAAAGACCCTGATGCTGGGAGGAATTGGGGGCAGGAGGAGAAGAGAACTACAGAGGATGAGATGGTTGGATGGCATCACTGACTCGATGGACATGGGTTTGTGTGGACTCTGGGAGTTGGTGATGGACAGGGAGGCCTGATGTGCTGCGGTTCATGGGGTCGCAAAGAGTTGGACACAACTGAGTGACTGAACTGAACTGAACCCTAGTGAATGTGTCTTACTGTGGTTTTGATTTATATTTTTCTAATAATTAGTTACACAGAACATCTTCTCATGTGTTTATAGGTCATTTATAACATGTATCTTCAGAGAAATATCTTTTCAGTTCCTTTGCTTATATTTTAATCGTTATTTTCTTATTGAATTGTAAAAGTTCTTTATATATTGTGATATTAATCCCTTATCAGATGTGTGATTTACACATATTTCCTCCCATTCTGTGGACTTTTTCTTTTTAAATTTATTTAGTTTTGGCTGCATTGGGTCTTTGTTGCTCTGTGCAGGCTTTTCTCTAGTTTTGGTGAGCAGGAGCTACTCTCTAGTCACAGTGTTCTGGCTTCTCATTGTAGTGGCTTCTCTTGTTGCAGAGCATGGGCTCCAGGGCATGGCCTTCAGTGGTTGTAGTGCAGGGGCTTAGTTGCTCTTCAGCAGCATACGGGATCTTCCCAGACCAGGGATCATACCGGAGTCTTCACATTGCAAGGCAGAGTCTTAACTACTGGACCACGGGGGAAGCCTCTTCACTTCTCTCAATAATATCCTTTGATGCACCAAACTTTTAAATTTTGATGAAGTCCAATTTATCATTTTTAATAGCCTGTGCCTGATGTCACATTTTAAAAATATCCCAAGATCATGAAGTTTTTCTCCTGTGCTTTCTTCTAAGAGTTTTATAGGTTTAGCTCTTAAATTTAAATCTTTGACCCACTTTTTAGTTAGTTACTGAATATGGTGTTGGATGAGAGTTTGACTTCGTCTTTTACATGCTGGGATCCAGTTTTCCCAGCACCATTTCTTGAGAAGATTGCACCACATGGAAAACCTTTTCTCCTTTAAATGGCCTGGCACCTTTGTTGAGAGACATTTGACCATATGTGAGGGATTATTTCTGGGCTCTTTATTCTGTTTCATTGGTGTTTGATATGTCTCTACAGTCTTTTAATTATTACAGCTTGGTAGTAAGTTTTGAAATCAAAAAAGGTGAGTCTTCCAACTTTGTCCATCCTTTTCAAGATTGTTTTGGCTATTCAGGGCCCCTTGAGATTCCATATGAATTTTAGGATGGGTTTTTCTGTTTCTTCAAAACCATCATTGGGATTTTGACAGAGATTGCATTGACTCCATTGATCACTTTGGGTAGTATTGATGTCTTCATGTTAATCTGTGGACGTGAGGTGTGTTTCCACTTGTTTGTGTCTTCTCTAACTTCTTTCCTGGTGAGGGCTTCCCTGGTGGCTCAGCTGGTAAAGAGTCTGCCTGCAAATGCGGGAGACCTGAGTTCGATCCCTTGGTCAGGAAGATCCCCTGGAGAAGGAAATGGCAACCTACTCCAGTATTCTTGCCTGGAAAATCCCATAGATGGAGGAGCCTGGCGGGCTCCCGTCCATGGGGTCGCAAAGAGTCGAACATGACTGAGTGAGTAACACTCATTTCTTTCAGTCACATTTGTAGTTTCAGTGTACAAGTCTTTTGCCTTCTTGGTTAAATTTGTTCTTAAGTATTTGATTCTTTTTTGATGCTATCATAAATGGAGTTGTTTTCTCCGTTTTTTTGGGTCATTTATTGCAGGTAAGTAGAAATACAGCAGATTTTTGTATCCTATAACTTTGCTGAATTTATTGGCTCTAACAGGTGTTTTGTAGATTCTTTAGCATTTTCTGGATGTAAGATCTTGGTCAGTAATGTCTGACTCTTTGCAACCCTGTGGACAGTAGCCCACCAGGCTCCTTTTCCATGGAATTCTTCAGGCAAGAATACTGGAGTGGGTAGCCCCATTCCCTTCTCTAGAGGATATTCCCGACCCAAGGATCCAACCCAGGTCTCCTGCATTGCAGGCAGATTCTTTACCATCTAAGTCTTCAGGAAAACCCATATTAGATCATTTGTTGTCGTTCAGTCCATTAGTTGTGTTCAACTCTTTGCAACCCCATGGACTACAGCAGGCCAGGCTTCCCTGTCCTTCATCCCCCAGAGCCTGCTCAAACTCATGTCACTGAGTCGGTGATGCTATCCGACCATCTCGTCGTCTGTCGTCCCTTTCTCCTCCTCCTTCAATCTTTCCTAGCTCCAGGGTCTTTTCCAATGATCAGCTCTTCTCATGTCAACTTCAAATAGATAGTTTTACTTCTTCCTTTCCAATCTGGATATTAAAATTTCTTCTTGGCTAATTGCTTTGGCTCGGACTTCCAGTATTCTGTTGAACAGAAGTGGTGAAAGCACTCATCCTTGCCTTTTCCTTATCCTGGGGAAAAGCTTTCAGTCTCAGCACTGAGTGTCAGGGGATCACTGGGTCATATGTGGTCTTTATAGTACGGAGGAAGTTCCAGTGTCTACCTAGTTAATTGAGTATTTTTATCATAAAAAAGGTGTTGGGTTTTATCAGATGCCTTTTCTGCACCAACTGAGATGATTGTATATAATTTTTCATTTGTTCTGCCAGATTGCCGGATGGTAGTGACTGGTGTGCATTTGTTGAGCCATGTTTGTGTTCTGGGATGAACCCCTCTCCATCATGTGTGTAGCCCCTTACCATGAAGCTGCATGCGGTTTGCCTGGGTTTCATTGGGATTTTTGCCTCAGTGTTCATAAGGGTCTTGGCCAGTATTTGGCTTTCCTTGTGGTCCTCGGCATGTCCTAAGTGGTGGTTTGTCTGTCTTGCAGGTGGAAGCCGTCTCGGATAAATGGGACGATGACAGCAAGAGCCACGGTGGGGGGCTGTCTGACCCCAGCCCCCGGGTGCTGATCGGGTGTGTGACCTCGCTGATGGACCGCGCAGGCTACATCAGCCAGACCACGTACTTCTCCCTGGAGAGTGTGTGTGAAGGTGCGCTGGGCAGGTCTCTGCCTCACATTTACAATTAGTTTTTGTGGTTTTTCAAAAATGTTCATGAATAGGGTTGAGGTGACTGCTCGCATCACTGAAAGGGCCACGTCTGGGCTCCCTCTGGGAGAAGGCTTGTGGGGGCGTGGCCATGAGCTCAGGCTCTGGCACTGGCGACACACTGCCCCTCGCTCTGTGTCGTTTGTCCTGCAGTTGCCGACTCCGGGGTAGCTGTTCCTTTTCCATAATTGTTGCTCCTGATCTAAGACAACAGTGTCATAAATGCACAGAGGTACTGTGATTTGTTTTTTTTAGGTGTGTCCAGTGTAAAATAGGACTTGGGTTTAACCTGGTACTTTTCCGAGAGCACATTTTTAATTCCATCTGGTTTTAGTTGGTCTTCCTAGAGGCACAGGGTAAAGAATCCAGTTTCCAATATAGGAGACACGAGAGACCGGGTTTGATCCCTGGGTTGGGAAGATCCCCTGGAGGAGAAAATGGCAACCCACTCTAATATCCTAGCCTTGAAAATCCCATGGACAAAGGAGCCTGGCAGGCCACAGTTCATGGAGTCGGCAGAGTCTACTCGACTGAAGGACTGAGCACACACACATTAGCTAATCTGAGATTCTGTTTTTATGCCCAAAGAAATCATTTGTCAGCATCATTTTTTGAACAACTATTTATTGTATGCCTGCTGTCTCCACTGGTGGGCAGGGAGCAGGGCAGGAGACCCAGATGAGTGGGCCCTTGCTCTCCCTCCTGAGGAGAGACAGTCCTGTACATGCTTTATCCTCAGGCAGGACTTAGAGGAGCCTGGGGAGAAGTGGGGTTGGGGGAGCTAAGCTCAACACCCTGCTGGGCTGTGCAGTCAAGGGGCCCTGCCCCCTGTCTGGATGACTCTTCAGTGACCGATGTGTCCAGTCCAGGGACCAGTTTTCATCTACCCGCATCCCTGAGGTCCTCAGAGTGTTGCCCTGAAAGCCTCGACCCAACACCCGGTCCCTGCTTCCTGGGGCTTAGCCCAGACCTCTGACCTGCGGCCCCACCTCAAGGCTGGACCCCTTTCCTCAGGTCTCCCCCTGCTCTGACCCTAGGCCTGCCCTATGTGGACCAGCCAGCCTTGCCCTCTGCCTTCTGGTTGGGGTTAACCTTGGGGGAGCGTCAGCAGACAGGGTGTGGGGGTGAGGTGGGCTCGGCATCCCCTTGCTGTGGCGGCCTGCCCGCGGCTTCACTCCTCTCCTGTGACCACACCAGCGTGCCCGGCAAGCGAGTGGCCAGGCCGGCACACAGTGGAGAAGAGAGGGGCATGCAAATGGGTTAGGTTAAATCATTTTTAAATGTCTGTGTGTGTGTGTGTGTGTGTGTATCTCGATTAGCACATTTATTTTATTATATTGGTGGGCCTTTACTGTTACTCAAAAACTATCTGCAATGCTAAAAGTCTTTCTAAGAAAAAGAAAATGATACCTGGGTACATTAAAGAAAAGTAAAACAATTTAATCTTGATTGTGTAGCCATTATATTCTTCGTGTGTATTAATATCTTTTCACTTCTTAGCAGTCCTAATGCCATGTCACTGGTATTGTTCTGAGAAACGTACATTTTTCAGTGTTATCTTAGCTTCATTTTTTCATACAGTGGCCTGGAGTCTTCCTCAAAGCTGCATTTTATGGTCGATGAACTTGTAAGTGTAGGCACCTTTGATGGGCTCTCCTCGTAGGCTTTTGTATTCTCAGTCACTAGGTTATGTTCAACTCTTTGCGACCCCCGTGGAGTGTAGCCCACTAGGCTCCTCTGTCCATTCGATTTCCCAGGCTAGAATGCTGGAGTGGGTTGCCATTCCCTTCTGCTGGGGATCTTCCCAGATCAGGGATTGAACCCCATCTCCTACATTGCAGGTGGATTCTTTACCACTGAGCCACCTTTTAATTAAGGAAATACTAGTAAGCTCAAAGCAAATTCTGCTGAATGTGAGTTATTAACAAGTCTGGGTTTTTTCCTACTGAAATATCTTAACTTTTTTAGCCCAGATGTTTCACAAGTATTAGTTTTTACCTCTGTAAGTACAAAGGTATTCAAATATTTTCATGAACTAAAATCTGTCAAATAAGTCATCTCTGTGATTTTATTTTTAATCTTACACCAAATTTGGAACCTGTAAACTTGTTGTAGGCCTTGATGGTTTTAACTTATTCATTGCTGAATATCAGTTTATCCAACTAAAAGTGAGGGCTTGATTGAAAGGCTCCTTACACAGGCGGTCGGCATCATGTCCAGTGTTCAGCCCTGAGCTGAGCCATCACACAGGGTCTCCCTGCTTCAGGTTCTCTGTGCTTCTGTGGGAGCGGGTGTCACCATGTCATGTTTACAGGCTATATTCTCAATAACTGCAGTTCACAAAAGTTTTAAAACTGAAGGTTTTTTTTTTCTTTTGTTCCATCTCCCGCTCAACCCCCATCCCTCCCCACCCCTACCCTGCCATGTTGCACAGCTTGTGAAATCTTGTTCCACAATCAGGGGTTGAACTTGGGCCTCACCAGTGAGAGCACTG
This sequence comes from Bison bison bison, assembly GCF_000754665.1. NCBI lineage: Eukaryota > Metazoa > Chordata > Mammalia > Artiodactyla > Bovidae > Bison > Bison bison. Next base: position 28,862 of record NW_011483812.1, on the reverse strand, counting down.
AGTCCTAACCACCGGACCACCTAGGAGTTCTGTAAACCCGAAGATTGTTTGCTTCCACGTTTACTGAGTAATTAAAAATTGCCAACTGATTTTGAACAAACTGTAACCAAAATTTAGAGCTCTCACCTGTAAAAGGTGGAAGGAGCACCATTGTAGGGTTGATTTACAAAGCACTTCTTCAGAGGTTCAACCATTCGTAAAATTCAGACTGCCAGCAAGAGGACCAGGCCAGCAGGCCCTACGATCTGTTCATTTTAACCCTGGCTTTGCCACGGGCTCTGAGGCTGCGTTGCCTGCGTGCTCTGTCAGTCTCCATGGCTGCAGCCTGTCCTTCACTCACTGACCAGCACAGCATGGGGGAAGGAAGGCCTGGGCCTGTGGGCACGTGGTGGCTCCCATACGTTGTTACCCCACGGGATTCTCAGCACGCAGGGAGCTTGTTTCTGTTACAGTTCCATCAAAACTTGCACTTATGTGCGTGATCATGGTAAAAGCAAATAATCTTTTCTCCAGTGTTGGGTTTTTAAACTATATTACAGTAGCATTCACAATAACGTCATATATATCTCCTTCAACAGAATGGTCTTCCAAAATCTTTACTTTGATTCCATGATTCTGATGGGGCAAAAAATGAACTAGTTTTTTATTTGCTTCACTGTTTTTCTCTTTAAAATAACTTTTATACAGCTAACACAGTAGTAGTTATTGCTTCACTTCTCGTGTGTGTTGGAAGATACAGAATTAAAAATTAGCAGAATTATGTCAATTATTTGATTAATGAAGGCATGGCTTACAAAACAACAAGTACAGGTTTCTCAGTGGCGTGTTAACTTGTGGTTCTGGGCATCATCTTCCTAAAAAACTCACCGACCTGGAAGCTGGTGCCCAGGAGCTGTGTCTCCTGTGGGTTTGTGCTGCCCGTGCCATGCTGGGTGGCCCCTGGTGAGAAGCAGTGTCCGTAGATGTTTGGGCTGCTTTGTGCTTATCATCAGCTTTCTTGAGAAGCAAACTCAGTATTTTATTAGGCACTGTTGTCTTCTCAGCTTAATAAAAATGTTTATTACAAAAGAACCAAAAGATTATCAGCAGGTATAGCTCCACCACGTACCGCAGCGGCTCAGCTGCTGCCTCACGTCCCTGCTCTTGTAGTTCCCCACTTTCTGCCTGCCCCGCCGCTTCCCAGGCACACTGAGGGGACACGGAGGGCTCCCCTGCCTGGGCTGGGGCGGACGCAGCTGCCCAGGCCTCGGGTGTGGATGCACCTCCCTGGTTGCCTCCCACGCGCCCCTGATGAGGAGGATTGGGGTGGGTGCTCCTGGTGTCTGATGGAGCTGGCAGACGAGCGCCACGAACACCCATGCCTCCTGGAGCTTACCTCGCAGTTGTCAACCACAGTGCTTGGGTATATGCATGCTATATATGTTGCTGGTGCTGCTGCTAAGTCGCTTCGGTCGTGTCCGACTCTGTGCGACCCCATATATGGCAGCCCACCAGGCTCCCCTGTCCCTGGGATTCTCCAGGCAAGAACACTGGAGTGGGTTGCCATTTCCTTCTCCAGTGCATGAAAGTGAAAGTGATATCACTCAGTCGTGTCTGACTCTTAACGACCCCATGGACTGCAGCCCACCAGGCTCCTCCGTCCATGGGATTTTCCAGGCAAGAGTACTGGAGTGGGGTGCCATTGCCTTCTCTGATGCTATATATGCATGTATGTATAATTGTTATATAAGTATAACATAATATGTATACCTGTGTATCATATAGCATACAATTACATATAATTATGTATTACGTATGATTACATACAGTACATAGTTGTATATAATTAACATACATAATATATACTTTATATATACATGTAGTAACAATGTTCTGAAAGGTAACTTTAGAGTCTCTTGTACACTTTAATGTTTCAATGTCACCAAGTAACTTGCCTGGTTTCCCTGCCTTGGAGGTTTCGAGCCCTGCAAGGGAGACTGGGTGGAGGCTGAGTACTGGATCCGGCCAGGCACATGGAGCAGCGAGGCCATCTCGGTGAAGCCGCTGAGGTACAAGCGTGTGGACCGGGTAGGTACCGGGCCTCAAGTGTCCATGGGTCCTGGGTGCACCGGGAGGTCAGGTTAAGTGACAGTCCGTCTTGGCCAGAGAAGACCCTGACTTCTTACCAAGACAACTGGAGGCCGGCCTGCATGCTGGCATAGTTAAATTCTAGGTCACAGGGTACTCAGTGTTAGTGGCTGATGGTGGGACCCAGGGAGTGGGTGTGGGCTCTGCCTGTGCTCCTGGCAGAGCTGTGGTCTGGGAGTCGGGACTGGAGCAGAGGAGGGAATCAAGTCTGTGAGAGGAGGTGCAGTGTGCCCCGGGCTGCTCCCGCGGCCCCGGCTCCGGGCTTCTGCCTGGCCTGCACCATCTGGGGCGTTGCTTCTCACCGGAGAGCAGGCCCGCGCCTCCCTGGCCACGGCAGCCTGGCCTCCGGTGCTGGTCTCTGCCCCACCATGCACGTGCTGCCAGCCCTAGTGTTGTGCTTGCAGGTCTGTGTGTCCAGCCTCTGTGGGAGGAATGGGGTGATCGATGATTGCATCTTCTTCACCTTGGACTCCCTGAAGCTTCCAGAAGGCTACACGCCGCGCAGGCATGATGTGGTCAGCGTGGTGGTGGTAGAGAGCAGCCAGTCCTGCTACGTGTGGAGGGCGCTGTGCATGACTCCGGTGCAGACGTGGTGAGGAGGCGGGGGCGGGCCCAGCGTGCGGCTGAGCGCTGGCTCAGCAAAACGAGATCCCCTGAGCCGGCGGCTTTCAGGGTGACCTCATGGGCACTGAGGGCTCTTCATGGTTGGCTGAAGGCTGAGTGAAAAGTGGCCCGTTGAGCCTCAGTCTCATGCTGATGATCTTCATGTTTTCCTGGGTTTTGTGAGTTGTACTCTTTCACACATTGGTGTTTCGTAGAACATGTTATACATGGCAGATTTTTAGCGTTACTGAATTTGCTGTATCCGTATTCTTCTCTCTGTGTCCCAGACCACCTCCAACACGTGTTTGTGAGCACTCCAGGCCCTCCCGAGCTCAGGTTTGAGCAGCAGTACTGCCCTGCATCTTGCCTGCCTCTGCTCTTTGTCCCTAGTGCTCCCTTAGCAGCACTTTGCCCCTAGCGCAGTCCCTTAGGACTGCTCCTAAGCGGTCCTGTTTGTCTGGTGGTCTCACAGAAGCAGGGCATGTGTGGGAGGAGGGTCTGTGAGCCGCAGGGCGGGGAGCCTGTCTCGGGAGAAGTGGGCCACCGGCCTGGCCAGGAGGGTGTGCTGCGGGTAAGCTGTGGGCAGAGCAAGGGACATGGCAGGCAGCTCTGCCGTGTCCAGATCACCTGGTGGGCACCTCCTCCTGTCCCACGGGGCTTGTTCCCCTTTTGGAGAATGACTTGGCCCATCTGCGGAGCAGTGAAGCGTGTGAGAAACATTGCCCTCGCCCCTACCAGCAGGGAAGCTCAGGAATTCTGGCTTCAGCCTGTCTGACGGGCCCAGGGGTGTGAGGACCACCCCTGCCACAAGATCGTGCTGGCCACCAGCTGCTGGAGCAGAAGCCAAGGCCCTGCCCACACAGGTGTCATGGTTGCTCAGAACCTCGTGCCACTCTCAGGAGACCCCAGGTCATTGAGACACACGATTCCCTGACTGTCCTCTTTATGCCACAGTTAACTGGATTCCTGCTGGCTGCGGGCAGGGGCGGGCCGTGGGAGGGTGGCCGGGACTGGCCCAACTGACCATTCAGGAGAAACAGCTGCCAGCATGCCCTTAGGGCCAGTCTGTCCATCAGAAGGACTCTGGGTCCCTACTGCTCCACCTGTCTGCCTCTCCCCAGCACTTCCCTTACCCTGCGCTGCAGCTCTCTGTCTCCAGAGGACTCACGTCTGCTGAATGGGGTGGGTGGGGGCGTGGGCAGGGGCTCCCTGGCTGTGGGTGGCAGGCTTCAGGCGAGCCTCCTTTGGGCCCCAGCTGCAGTGGCCTCTGCTCCATCCAGGGAGGGGAGCTGGTCCCGGGAGGGTGATGACCAGTCATGCTCCCCCGCGGCCCCTCGGTCTGCTGGGAGCAGCTGTCCTCACAAGGAGCCGTCGGCCCAGCATGTGATCCACGTGTGCCGTGCCCTGTGCTGCTGCCCTGGCCCTGCTTCCTCCTGAACTGGTCCTGCCTTCAGGCTGTAGCCCCACGTCGAGGATGCTGCCCTGCCCTCAGACCCACTGTCCCCCACCCACTCAAGGGTCCGAAGGCCAGCATCAGCGCTGTGTGTGCGGCAGGGCCTGCGCTTCTCCAGGCCCGGCCTGTGGTGGTGTCCTAGGCCTGCCCCCAGGCTCTGGGTGGGTCGAGCCCATTAGCCAGTTCTCCGCAGCCCCTGGGTGGTTGGCCGGCTGTAGGACAGAGGACCACCCCCACAGCACGCTGGGCTGGGGGGAGGCTCGGCAGGGCTGGCTGTGCGGCCAAGGAGGGGAAGACGGGGAACGAGGAAGACAGGAGAGGGTGTGTGACTGAAACGGATCTGAGGGGGCGGGCAGGCTGAGGTCGAGGATGTTGCCGGTGTGTGGACAGGGGCAGGTGTGAAGGAGCCCATTTCTGAGTGGCACGGAGTGGGTCAGGGATGGGAAGGAGCTGCGAGTGAGTGGTGGACACAGCACCTGCACTTCACAGCCGTGTCAGCACAGAGGGAACAAACGGTCCCTCCTCAGGAGGGCGGCATCTGCTCGTTTTCTGAAGATAAAAATTCTTTAGTTTCAGATACTCTGAAGCCAGACTCTTTTTCCCAATGAAATGGGTCCCTGACAAGCCAAGCGCCTCCCTGCAGCCGAGGGGAGGGTCTGAGGAGGAGTGCTGAGTGCCCTTCCCTCTGGGTACAGGGGGCTTGGGTCTCTGGGGAACTCTGGTGGAGGCGGCCTGCTCTTAGACCCTCGGGGTCACTGCGGGCCTCCTCTCCTCTGGAGTCAGCAGGCTTGTGGTTTCTTCGTGAGGGTGACCTGCTGTCCTGTCCAGAGGTCCTCAGGGTGTCCTTCCACGCCGCCTCTCTGGGGCTTGGCTCCGTGTCGTGCCCACTGTGGCTGGTGCCGGCCAGTAGGGCAGGGCCTCCGGACGCCCCTGCCCGCTGACCTGACAGCATCCTCTGGTGCTTTCTCCAGGGACTTCTCTCCCGCCACCGAGACTGCCGAAGAGGTCTGTGGAGCCCTTTTGCTCAAAAACAAAGGTGATATTGAAGTCACACGGATGACAAATTTTGGAACTCTGAAAGAAGGAGAAAGCAAAAATATGGTGATTTGGGTAGAGTAAGTTTGCCACTCAGAATTACACCACTGGGTTTAAGCTGTGGCGGAAGAGTTTGTGTAGCGTGAGCTTTACTTTCCCTGTTTGGTTTTCGCTTTATGTCTATCTTTCTAGTTTTTCCGCCCTGAAGTAGCCTTTTCACTTACAGTCGGTTAGAAGTACTTTCAATTGTCATTCTCTTATACATTGAATTCTGTTTTACGGTAATAGTGTTTTAGCTTTAAAAATCCTGTCTCTGTTCACAGCTAATTTTCCTTTTCCAGGAATAAAGGAGACGTTCCTCAAAACTTAGTCAGCTGCAAGCTGGGTGGCTGGGATAAAGCTAAACAGTTCAGATTTCAGATGCTGGATAAAGCCCAGGTGTGCCCCGAAGTGTATCCTATTTGTGTTCCTGAGAAGGAGAAGGATTTTGCAGATAAAAATAGTAACTCACTAGACAGCTGCGGGGAAAGCAGAACCTGGCAGACCCTGGAGAGCAGTTCGGTGAACAGCAAAGAAGTCTCTTCAGGTAGCCGTCTCAGCTGTTACCATTGGATCAGCCGCACCAGCACCTTCAGGCCAGGAGCCGGCGCAGCTGCTCCAGGGTCTGGGCTGGTGGGTGGCAGTTACTCTGGTAACTCGGGGCTAACAGCTGGAGACTCGCCCAGTGTGCTTCAGACGAGCCGCTTCCTCTGAACGACCCTACACTGGGGAGAGCCTGCCTGTGCGCCTTTGCCTGTTGGGCACTGTGTGTGCTAGGCCCTTCCAGCAACACCACCTCGGTCAGAACAGCTCACGTTTGGTCCAATTTTAGATTTAAATTTCATCTCCTAGGTGACTGTGCCTGTAAAGGAGAAAATGGAGTAAAGGAGAAGAACATACCACAGAAGCAGGTGACAGAGTCCGAACCCAATGGGCTCATCCCTGCAGGGGGAGAAACTCGGATCGTGATCACGTGTGATGCAAAGTACGTGGCTGGAGGGTGTGGACGGAGTTGACCTTAGGGCATGTGCACATGCTCTTGTTCTGTCTCACATGTGGTCCTTCTGGGTGGGATGTTGTGAAAAGGATTGGTGGTTATTTTGGTGGGACAAAAATCACAAGGAAAAGCACTGGAGAAAACTGGTCCAGTCCAGGGGGCGAGTAGGGGTACCCACTGAGGCGCTTGTACCCAACCCTGACTCCTGACTGGTGGAGGACATGAGCCCCCTCAGCCCAGGGAGCCAGTGCCCCCGTGCCTGCCTTTAGCGCGCCCTGAGCCCTTCCTGCCCCTCCCCTTCCACCCAGGCAAGCTGGCCAGATGGCGGCTCCTGAGCCCTTGTGGGCCCTTCCCCTCTCTGCCTCCTCCCCTGTGTCCAGAACGCTGGGCTCTTACTCCCCAGTCACCTGTCAGCTAGGAGCTTGGGTGCAGCCCTTCTTCCTTCTCTCATCTCATCTACACCTGCTGGTTCTGCATTGATCCAAGGGTGGCTCTGATGAGATCAGCGCCTCGCCTCAGGCTGAGGGTGACACTGTGCACAGAGGGCGTCCTCGAGTGAGCAGTCAGTGCTGGTGCCTGTGTAGCCCTGTGATGTGGCCTGGCCTCGAGCAGCAGAGGGACATGGGCTACAGGCAGAGGGAGATGGCATCTTGTGTAGCACAGCTCAGACCACTCTTGGGAACACTGGACGTGTGTTTCCTATTCTTAAGTCTGAGAATCACAAACAGTACTATCTTAGGTTTGTGATTTTATCTTATACTGTTCCTGGGGTTCTCAAGGCAAGAATACTGAAGTGGTTTGCCATTCCCTTCTCCAGTGGTCCACATTCTATCAGACCTCTCCACCATAACCTGTCCGTCTTGGGTGGCCCCACACGGCACGGCTTAGTTTCACTGAGTTAGACAAGTCTGTGGTCCGTGTGATCAGATTGGCCAGTTATCTGATTGTGCTCTCCGTCTGTCTGCCCTCTGATGCCCTCTCTCAGTACCTGCTGTCTTACTTGGGTTGTGGGGTATCTCTTCACGGCTGCTCCAGCAAAGCGCAGCCGCTGCTCCTTACTTTGGACATGGGGTAGCTCTTCTCGGCTGCTGCCCTGACCTTAGACATGGGGTAGCTACTCTCGGGTGCACTTCAAGAGTGAGTAAGAGTGAATATTGACATTCTAGGAATCAATAAATTAAGATGGACTGGAATGGGTGAATTTAACTCAGATGACCATTATATCTACTACTGTGGGCAGGAATCCCTTAGAAGAAATGGAGTGGCCATCACAGTCAACAAAAGAGTTGGAAATGCAGTACTTGGATGCAGTCTCAAAAACAACAGACTGATCTGTTCATTTCCAAGGCAAACCATTCAATATCACAGAAATCCATGTCTATGCCCTGACCAGTAACACTGAAGAAGCTGAAGTTGAACAGTTCCATGAAGACCTATAAGACCTTCTAGAACTAACACCCAAAAAAGATGTCCTTTTCATTATAGGGGGCTGGAATGCAAAAGTAGGAAGTCAAGAAACACCTGGAGTAACAGGCAAATTTGGCCTTGGATACAGAATGAAGCAAGGCAAAGGCTAATAGAACCAAGAGAACACACTGGTCATAACAAACACCCTCTTCCAACAACACAAGAGAAGACTCTACACATGGACATCACCACATGGTCAACACTGAAATCAGATTGATTATATTCTTTGCAGCCAAAGATGGAGAAGCTCTATACAGTCAACAAAACAAGACCAGGAGCTGACTGTGGCTCAGATCATGAACTCCTTATTGAAAAATTCAGACTGAAATTGAAGAAAGTGGAGAAAACCACTAGACCATTCAGGTATGACCTAAATCAAATTCCTTATGACTATACAGTGGAAGTGAGAGATAGATTTAAGGGACTAGATCTGATAGAGTGCCTGATAAACTATGAATGGAGGTTCGTGACATTGTATAGGAGACAGGAATTGAGACCATCCCCAAGAAAAAGAAATGCAAAAAAGCAAAATGGCTGTCTGAGGAGGCCTTACAAATAGCTGTGAAAAGAAGGGAAGTGAAAAGCAAAGGAGAAAAGATAAGTTACAAAAGCAGGGTAACGGTAACTTACCTGAGGTAAGTTAAAGGTAAGTTAAATAAGCTATTCCAAAAAATAGCAAGGAGAGATAAGAAAGCCTTCCTCAGTGATCAATGCAAAGAAATAGAAAGAAACATTAGAATGGGAAAGACTAGAGATCTCTTCAAGAAAATTAGAGATACCAAGGGAATATTTCATGCAAAGATGGACTCAATAAAGGACAGAAATGGTATGGACCTAACAGAAGCAGAAGATAGTAAGAAGAGGTGGCAAGAATACACAGAAGAACTGTACAAAAATCTTCATAACCCAGATAATCACGATGGTGTGATCACTCACCTAGAGCCAGACATCCTGGAATGTGAAGCCAAGTGGGCCTTAGAAAGCATCACTATGAACAAAGCTAGTGGAGGTGATGGAATTCCAGTGGAGCTATTCCAAATCCTGAAAGATGATGCTGTGAAAGTGCTGCCCTCAATATGCCAGCAAATTTGGAAAACTCAGCAGTGGCCACAGGACTGGAAAAGGTCAGTTCTCATTCCAATCCCAAAGAAAGGCAATGCCAAAGAATGCTCAAACTACCGCACAATTGCACTCATCTCACACGCTAGCAAAGTAATGCTCAAAATTCTCCAAGCCAGGCTTCAGCAATATGTC
>NW_011483812.1:19182-19787 GCF_000754665.1 Bison bison bison | reverse complement strand
CAGGCTTCAGCAATATGTGAACTGTGAACTTCCAGATGTTCAAGCTGGTTTTAGAGAAGGCAGAGGAACCAGAGACCAAATTGCCAACATCCGCTGGATCATGGAAAAAGCAAGAGAGTTCCAGAAAAACATCTATTTCTGCTTTATTGACTATGCCAAAGCCTTTGACTGTGTGGATCACAATAAACTGTGGAAAATTCTGAAAGACATGGAAGTACCAGACCACCTGACCTGCCTCTTGAGAAACCTGTATGCAGGTCAGGAAGCAACAGAACTGGACATGGAACAACAGACTGGTTCCAAATAGGAAAAGGAGTACGTCAAGGCTGTATATTGTCACCATGCTTATTTAACATATGTAGAGTACATCATGAGAAACTCTGGGCTGGAAGAAGCACAAGCTGGAATCAAGATTGCCAGGAGAAATATCAATAACCTCAGATATGCAGATGACACCACCCTTATGGCAGAAAGTGAAGAGGAACTAGAAAGCCTCTTGATGAAAGTGAAAGAGGAGAGTGAAAAAGTTGGCTTAAAGCTCAACATTCAGAAAACTAAGATCATGGCATCCAGTCCCATCACTTCATGGCCAATGGAAAACAGTG
>NW_011483812.1:12166-19042 GCF_000754665.1 Bison bison bison | reverse complement strand
AAAGTTATGACCAACCTAGACAGCATATTGAAAAGCAGAGACATTACTTTGTCAACAAAGGTCTGTCTGGTCAAGGCTGTGGTTTTTCTAGTGGTCATGTATGGATGTGAGGGTTGGACTGTAAAGAAAGCTGTGCACCGAAGAATTGATGCTTTTGAACTGTAGTGTTGGAGAAGACTCTTGAGAGTACCTTGGACTGCACAGAGATCCAACCAGTCCATCCTAAAGGAGATCAGTCTTGGGTGTTCATTGGAAGGACTGATGTTGAAGCTGAAACTCCAATACTTTGGCCACCTGATGCGAAGAGCTGACTCATTGGAAAAGACCTCGATGCTGGGAAAGATTGAGGGCAGGAGGAGAAGGGGATGACAGAGGATGAGAAGGTTGGATGGCATCACCGACTTAATGGACATGGGCTTGTGTGGACTCCGGAAGTTGGTGATGGATAGGGAGGCCTGGTGTGCTGTGATTGGCGGGGTTGCAAAGAGTCGGACACGACTGAGCGACTGAACTGAACTGATTTTATGTTGGGAAAATGTTACATTACTTATTGTAAAACATTCCTTTTTTCCTGTAAAAGAATTATAAAGGCTAAAGGTGACTAGTTTGCTAGCTCTGTGACTTAACCTGATTGAAAAGGGAGGTTGTGTTCGATCTGCCTGTCTTAACTTATAACACACACTAAATTGTGTCTTATTTTTCCAGGAATTCTGGCCGCTGCAGGGAGCTCCTTTTGCTTTGCTTCTCCAGTTTCATAATTGGGCGATACCTTGAAGTGAATGTTGTAAGTGAGGAGGAGTCACTGATAGCCGTCCGCGAACCCTTTTCGTGGAAGAAGTCTAAAAGTTCCCAGGTGTTAGCTTCCACCAAAACCACAGTCGTCGTGACCACACAGAAAAGGTACCATGAGCAGGAATGAAAAAGCATGCCCAGATCTTGGGCTCGCGGTGTGAGGGACACACACGATTGCTGTTGTTGAGGGGAGGCAGACATCCAGATAAAGGGATATAGCTGTGGTGCAGCCTCTTACATCATTGTCCTGGGGGCACACTGTGAGGACTAGGCGGGGGGCCTGCGACCCCAGCTGGTCTCAGGGTGACTCTCAGAGCAGGATAGGACTTGACCCTTTCCCTCAGCTGCTGCCACCCTTCATGTTTCCAACAGCACAGCCACCCAGCTTCCAAGAGAGCCCATGTCGCACACGGGCACCCAGCAGGAAGGAGTCAGTGAGACGTGGCTGGCGTAGCCTCTGTAAGCTGTCCACAGCACCCGAGTGTCACTTATCAAGGGAGCTTGAGGGTCACTTGGTTGCCTGAAGCCCTTTTGCAGATGTAACAGCTTTCAAAAGTGAAATTAAGGAAAAAAAAATCCTGTAACCTGCTATCTACATGTGGCTGGGGGTTGGGGCCCACCCAGCCTCTAACTGGGATGTTGTCTGGGGAAAGTGCTTTATGTCCACCTTTTCTCATCTGTAGTAATAGACCCCAGAAGCTCTCAAAAAGTAGATTTTGCTTTTTTAAGTTTGGTGCCAAAAATCATGACCTGTAGACGGGAGGGTTTTCACAACTTAGTCCTGTGGGTCTGTGGCCTCAGCTGCTGCCCCGAGCCCCTGGGATGATGGGTGCTACTTTTCTGTAATGGGAAACCCTGAGTTTCTGCTTACACCCTACCTGGGAACAACTGAAGATAAGATGTGGACTTCGACTCAGTTGTGGGCTGAGTCTGTTGGAAGGACCGTTGGAGTGTTGTGTGCTGTCGGCCTTGGGTTGGAGCACTATTGACTCCCAGCATGCACAGGGAGCCGTGTTGTCCCCGCCCAGTGTGACTCCCAGCATGCACAGGGAGCCGTGTTGTCCCCGCCCAGTGTGACTCCCAGCATGCACAGGGAGCCGCGTCGTCCCCGCCCAGTTTCTCAGCCTCTCTGACTTGCTCTCATCTGTGAAGCGATAGTCCTGCCCCAGCCCTGCCTGTGATCGTAAGGACCTTTCTTTCTGCTGTGCTGGGTCTTTGTCTTGGTGTACAGGTTTTTGGTTGCTGCATGTGGGCTTTTCTCTAGTTGCTGTGACCAGGGCTCGCAGTATGTGTGAGGGCTCTCATTGCAGTGGCTTTTCTTGTTGCAGAACGTGGACCCTAGGTTGCACTGACTTCAGCAGTTGCAGCACGTGGGCTCAGTAGTGGCATGTGGGTTTACTTGCCCCACAGCATGTGAGATCTTAGTTCCCAGGGCAGGGATCAAACCTGTGTCCCTTGAGTTGGCAGGTGGATTCTTAACTGCTGGACCATTGGGAAGTCCCAGTTACGAGGATTAAATGTACAGTTTCTGGCTCTGAACAGTCAGTAGTAATGAATAAGCAGTAACAGTCACTAGGTATGTGAACAGTGGTCAGGTTGGGTGGCTCTAGGGATGGAAGCTGAGCACAGGAGCAAGAAGTCACATGGTCTGCAAGCAGTGGGTCCCCAGGGCTGGGCTCCAGTTACAGGAGCTTTCTAGAGCCTCCAGCTGCCTTCAGTGGTGCTCCAAGCAGCTTTCTCATTACAAGTTGACTTAACTGGAGAAGCAAAATAGAGCAGGAGCACATGTTTTTAATTCCCTGGTCAGTTTTTCCACTTTGAATGTTAACACATTGTTCCTGTTCAGGAGCATCCCTAAAACAAACATCTGTTTCCCACCATCAAAGTAGTGACCCGGAGTGCCTGTCCTGATGGCCTGGCTCCTTTGGAACTGCCAGCATCTGCATCTGTCCACCCCACCAGCAGACAGGCTGCTTTAAGCCCTCCAAGACCCAGCCCCAGCCACCAGTGGCCAGCAGCCTCCACACAAGGCAGGGTCTGGGAGCGTCCAGCCCAGGGGCAGCCTCACCCACCAATCACAGCAGTCAGCCCACCATGACAGAAGGATCCACGCAGCCCACATAGAGGGCACATGTAGCTCTGAAGCATGTAGCTCTGGTGCTCAGAGGGGAGTGTGCTGCTGGGTGCATAGGACATTTACAAAAGGCCACTTTCCAAGGTCAGGAAATGTAACCACCCCACCAGATACTCAGAAACAAAAACAGCAAGCTGGACAGAAGGTGACCGAGGAGGGCTTCCCTGGTGCTCCAGTGGTTAAGAATTCACCTGCCAATGCAGGAGATATGGGTTCAATCTCTGGTCTGGGAAGATCCCACTTGCCAAGGAGCAATTAAGCCTGTGAGCCATAACTACAGAGCCTGCATGCTGCAGCGACTGAAACCTGCGTGCCCCAGAGCCTGTGCTCCTTAATGAGGGAAGCCACTGCAAAGAGAAGCCCTCGTGCTGCAGTGGAGAGTAGCCCCCACTCACCACAGAAAGCCTGCATGCAGCAGCAAGGACCCAGTGCAGCCAGAAATAAATAACGTTAACAAGGTGACAGAGGAATGTGTTCCCAATACAAGAACAGGTAAAACTCCAGAAGAAGAACTGAGTGACGTGGAGACAAGCCTCCTGAACGAGAGATTTCAGGGTAATGATGGCAGAGATCAAGGAACTTGGGAGAAGAGTGCATGAATGCAGCGAGAAGTGAGAAGTTTTCAACAGAGTTAGAAAATGTAAAGAACCAAACAGATGAAGACTGAAGTAACTGAAATGGAAAATCCCCTAGAACGAATCGGCAGTGGATTAGATGATATGGAGGAACGAATCAGCAAGCTTGGGAGACAGTGACAGAAATCACTGAGGTGGAACAGAAGAAAGAGAAACGAGTAAAAAGAAATGAGGATAGATTAAGAGAACACTGGGACGACGTCAGGTGTGTAGATATTCACGGTATAGGGGCCCCACAGGGAGAAGAGACAGAGGCAGGGGCAGAGAGTACAAGTGGAGACAGAGCAGCAGAAAGCTTCCTGATCCTGAAAAGAAAACAGACGTCCAGGGCCAGGAAGCAGAGGGCGCCCCGAACAGGATCAGCCCAAGGAGGAATGTAGCAGGACACACTGTACTTAACCTGGGAAAAGGCAGACGCAGAGCATTAGAGGCATGCTAGGCACAAGGGGACTCCTGCATGACAGTGAGCTGATGTCTCAGAATCTGCAGGCCAGAAAGGAGTGGCAGGATATACTTAAAAGGATGAAAGGGAGAAACCAACACCCAGGAACACGACCCAGCAAGGCTCTCATTCAGATTTAATGGAGAGATCAAAAGCTTTACAGACAAGCAAAAGCTAAAAGAATTCGGCATCACCAAACCAGCCTTACAAGAAACTGTAAAGGGACTTTTTTTTTTTTTAGCAAAAGAGAAAAGGCCACAAAAGAAAGTGTGAAAGTTATGAAAGAAAACTTGTTGGAAAAATAAAAGTATATGGTAAAGGTTGTAAAAAACAGCCTTGTATAAAGCTAGTAATAAGGCTAAAAGGCAAAAGTAGTCAAATCATATGTGCCCACAACAAAGCTAAGTGACAGTGTTGGCTGCTCAGTTGTATCCGCCTCTTTGTGACCCTGTGCACCGCAGCCCACTGGGCTCCTCTGCCTTGCGAGTCTCCAGGCAAGAATACTGGATGGGTGTCCATACCCTTCTCCAGGGGATCTTCCTGACCCAGGGACTGACCCCACGTCTCTATGTCTCCTCCACTGGCAGGCGAGCTCTTCACCACTAGCACCAACTGGAAAGCCCAGTACATAAGGGGCACACCACAGATGTCAAGTATGAAGTCAAGGGGAGGGGAGTGAGAATGCAGGGTTGTTTAAATATGTTTGTACTTACGCAGCTTAAATAACCATAGATGGATGGATGGATTGATGGGTGGATGGATGGAAGCTGGAAATGGATGGATGGAGGCTGGCTGGATGGAGATGTGGGTGGATGGATGGGAGGGATAGATGGATGGATGTATAGATGGATGTATGGATAGATGCCTGGGTGGGTGGATAGGTAGCTATTCCCAATGGGGGGAATGTAGTCAATAACAGTGTAATAATGTCTTTGCAGAAGGACATATCTTAGCTATGCTGTGATCATCCTTTTTGAAATGTACAGAAATATCGAATCACTCTTGCTTAATAGGAACTAACAGTGTTGTAGGTCAGTTATACATCAAAAACAAAGTTATAGAAAAGGAGATCAGATTTGTGGTCACCACTTTGGTTTAGGGGAGGGGAACTGAATGAAGGAGGTCAGGGGCGCACACTGCTGTTAACCAGGTGAGTACGTCCTGGGGGTGCAGCGCACGGTGTGACAGATGCAATCAGCACTGCCGTGGGTTTTACACAAAGGTTGTTAACAGAGTGAAACCTGGGAGTTCTCATCACAGGGAAAAATATTTTTTTCTGCTTCTTCAAGTTTGTGTTTGCATGAGACAGTGAGTGGTCGTTACTTCTTGATGCATGTAAGTCAGGTCATTATACTGCACACCTTCAATGTCTTCAGTGAATCTGTCAGTGTCCTCATGAAACTGGAAGGAAAAGAACAGTTGAGCTCATTAGAAGCTTAGAGACAACGTCTCTGAATTCCCTGGTTCCGGAGGCGCCTGGGCATCAGCTCTGTTCTCCTGTCGCAGGTGGAGCACTCTGCTCCTGCTCACAGGAGGACAGGCCCGGAGAGCGGGTCCCGAAGCAGAGTGACACTTTACCGACTGAGGACCGAGGCCAGAGCCCAGGTGTCAGTGGTTTTTGGTGAGGATGTCTAAGTGAAGACATCTGGTAGAAAGTGCCTTGTGAGGATGTTTTGTTTTTGACTTGAGACTCTCTCTCGTAAGGAACTCGCGACGACAACTTCCCAGCTTCCTCCCGCAGTACCCGATACCAGACAGGCTTAAAAAGTGTGTGGAACAGAAAATCGACATCCTGACCTTCCAGCCGCTACTTGCGGAGGTAAGGAACGTGTCTTATGCGAAGCACTGATTCTTCTCCACACTCAAGCTGTTTTCTGACAAGCTCAGGATGAACCCTTGTCGAGTTCAGAGGTCATGTGGGCTGGTTTTCACCCCGGGAGCTGGGAGTGTCAGAATATTGAGCGTGGAGACCATCGCTGGGTCCCTCTGGAGACATCCGTCCTCACAGTATTATGGACTTACGTGCACCAGGGCTCTGGGGATGCCCCTCTCCGCACCTGGCCTTTCTCCTATGTGGCTGAGCCTCAGCAGCTCTCCACTCCTGCCGGAGCTCTGAGCACTAGGAAGGCCTGTAGCTGCGCAGAGCAGCCGGGAGGGGAGGGCACTGCCCCCCAACCCCGACCCTCGTGCGTCCCCTGCCAGGACAGCCCCTCCTCACCTTCCCAGTGCTGTGTGCTCGGGCTTTCTCATGCCTGCTGGAGGAGGCCTGCTCCCAACCTGTCTGCTGTGACGGGTGGAGAAGGGCTGGGAGGCCGAGGGCAGGGCAGTGCTGAGTGAGCCCCGGCAGGGCTGGAGCCTGCATGTGTGCAAGGGGAGCTGAGATGTCTGCCTCGCTGGCAGGGAGGAGGGCAGCACGACCCTGTCTCCAGGAGGCGTCTTCCCAAGAACCTCGGGGTCTGTCGGCTGAGGAGAGGGTGAATGGAGTGAGGACTGGCCTGTGTTGATTCGGGGCAAGAGGGGAGGAGAGGCTGCACGGGCCCTGTGTCAAAGGAGAGCTTGAGCCAATGGATATGTGGCAGCTAGGAGCACGCCTGACACTGAGGCAGACTGACGGACAGACGGAGCG
This sequence comes from Bison bison bison, assembly GCF_000754665.1. Classification (NCBI taxonomy): domain Eukaryota; kingdom Metazoa; phylum Chordata; class Mammalia; order Artiodactyla; family Bovidae; genus Bison; species Bison bison. The sequence continues at coordinate 12,413 of NW_011483812.1, read as the reverse complement.
TGTCAGCTGGGCCCTGTGTCCTCCTGCAGTGAGGACGCCACAAGGGCACCAGCAGCAGACAGCACCCAAGGCTGGCAGACCACAGGCGAGGAACAGCGCCCACAGGCGAGGCCTGGGTGGCTGCAGTGATGCCTGTCGGCCTGAGCTGAGGCCAGAGCAGCAAACTAGCCCTAAAGTAACTCAGAGCAAACCTGGGGCTGAGAAGCGGATCCCAGGGCGGTGCTCGTACAGTATCCAGGACTGTCCT
>NW_011483812.1:7256-12066 GCF_000754665.1 Bison bison bison | reverse complement strand
GGCCCGGCCTGGGCGCCAGAACATGACCTCCTCGGGAGTGCAGTTCCCAGGAGAAAGTGGCTCCTTTCAGCAGTGGTAACAGAACCAAAATAGCGCACCTGTCACTCAGCACTTCTGCACCCTGTAACCTCCCCCCGCAGCGTGGCCCCTCCTGGGGCGCCTCCACAGCTGGCGCCTCCCCGCCCTGGCTGGGAGGGGCCCTCTGGGCCAGGAGGCGCTGCTTTCCTTCTCAGCTTTATTCTTTTGTATGACGTCTGTACTTCCCCTATCTTCTTTTAGGGTTTTCACTAGTTTTAAGGCATTTAATTCACAGTGTGCCTTGCTGTACGTTCTTCACGTTTCTTGGCTTGGGTTCTTGGCTTATTGGATAACCTCAACCTGCAGTTCTCAGATTTCCAGGTTCTTGGCCATTCTGTCTTCACGTGTTCCTTCTGCCCTGCTCTCCAGGCTCCTGTGACGGGCACGTGCGGCCACATGAGCTAGCCCAGGATGCCGGCTGCTCCCTTCACTTCTCCCCTCTGGGCTGCATTCTGAGTGGTTGCCGTGCTGTGTCTCCAAGTTCACTGATGTTTCTTCTGCAGCATGTAACCCCTCCAGACACTGCAGTCATTGCCTCCACAAGTTCAGTGAGGGTCTTTTACATCTTCTGTATCTCTACTTAATGGGCTTCCCTGGGGCTCAGATGGTAAAAAATCCACCTGCAATGCAGGAGGAGAATACAGGAAACTCAGGTTTGATCCCTGGGTGCGGAAGATCCCCTGGAGAAGGGAATGGCAACCCACTGCAGTATCCTTGCCTGGAGCATCCCATGGACAGAGATGCCTAGTGGGCTACAGTCCATGGGGTTGCATAGAGTAGGACATGACTGAGTGACTAACATTTTCACTTTAACTTCTCTACTTAATATGCTTCGTCTTGCCCCAGCTTTCTTTTCACTTCCGTTTTTTCCCTCCACTTTTTGAACATATAGAGTTAAACATATAAAGCATATACATATGTAAGAGAACCGTGTTAGGTTTTCGTGTACTGATTCTGTCCCAGGGTTGGTTGGTTGGTTGGTTGGTTTCCTTTTGGACCTTTTACTCTGTATTGGAGTTTAGCTGATCAGCGGTGCTGTGATAGCTCCAGATGAACAGCGAAGGGACTCGGCCATGCGTATACATGGATCCGGGCTCTCCCAGACGCCCTCCCGTGCTCGGCATCGAGCAGAGTCCCTGCGCTCTACCCCAGGTCCTTGTTGGTTATCCACTTAGAGGAGTGTGTACATGACCCTCCCAAGCTCCCTAACTATCCCTTCCCCCCATTCTTCCCCCTGGTAACCATAAGTTCCTTCTCTAAGTCTGTGGGTCTCTTTCCGATTTGTAAATAAGTTCATTTATATCCTTTCTTTTTAGATTCTGCATATAAGGGCTATTTCTCCTTCTCTGTCTGGCTTACTCCCAGGGGTCATTTTTATTGTTCTGTGGATAGGTTTTTCTCCTTGATACAGATTGTGGCTTGTGCTTATTTCCATGCCTGGTCATCTTTGTTTGGATGCTAAACATTCTGCATTCTACTTTGTTGGTACTTCTATTCCTGGAAGTAGCTTTGAACTTTGTTCTGGGATGCAGTTGGGTTAGCTGGGAGCGGTTGGGTATTTTTCAGCCTGCATTTAAAGCCTCGTTAGACCAGAGTGGTTTTTTCTTAGGGCTGATCCCTTCTGAGTCCTGCACCCAGTGCCCCTGTGTCTCAGGCCTTTCTGTTTAGGCTAGGGGGCCCGCAGCACCTCAGCCCTGTGTGAGCTCTGGAAATTGTTCTTTGCAACCCAGTGGCTCTCAGCGGCGAACTTTCCCCCAAGAGACACTTTTGGTTGTCACTACTGAGCGTGCCCGCAGCCTCCAATGGGTGGAGGCCAGAGATGCTACTCACTGCCATGCCCTGCACAGCTCAGCCCTCCCGCACAGGCAGCCACCCTGGTGTCAGCCATGCAGAGGCTGAGGAGCCCCTCCCTGCTCCTGCCCCACACGTCTGCCCCACCTGGCATAGGTTCTCACGCTCATGTCCTCACAGCTCCTGGGAAGCTCCAGACCACTGGGCTGCACCTTTTCCCTGGCATTCGGCCTCCTGGAACCCGCAGCCCCACCCTCTCAGCACAGAGACCTCGAGGCTGCCTGGGCTCACGCTGTGCTGAGCCTGGCAGCTCTGTCTGGGTAGGAGCTGGGAGGTTGTGGGGCTCACTGAGATGGCTCCCTGTCTCAAGGCCGCCACCCTGCCCTTGCCTGGTCATCAGCGTTTGAAGACTGGTTAGTCAATTCCGTTGGCTTCCTAACGTGGATATGAGTGGAGTGTTGTTCTGCTCTCACTAACAGGCTGCCTTGTTTTCCAGCTATTAAACATGTCAAACTACAAGGAGAAGTTTTCAACTTTGCTCTGGCTGGAGGAGATTCATGCAGAAATAGAATTGAAGGAGTATAATATGAGTGGGGTCACTTTGAAAAGAAACGGGGATCTGCTAGTTCTGGAGGTCCCAGGATTGGCTGAAAGTAGGCCTTCTCTGTATGCAGGTGGGTTTGTTACGTCTCGTGTTTTCCTCAGTGGACTGGCAGACGTTGGACACAGTCACGGAATAGAACATTTTAACTGGCAGTGCTGTCGTCACACGAGTTGCCTTTGCTTTGGGTAGCTCTCTCAGCACATTGATGTGATTTTAAGCCATTGACCCCATAATGTTTTTTCGCTTATTCCACTTCTTCAGAGTGTTTTATCTTACAGTATAGCAGCAAAGTTTATTGAGTTTGTAGTTTTACATGTGGTAATGTGTTTTTTAACTAGGTGATAAACTGATTTTAAAAACCCAAGAGTACAACGGACACGTGATTGAATACATCGGCTACGTGGTTGAGGTGAGAGGCCGCTGCTAATCAGTCCATGTGGGGCCGGCCCAGCAGACCGCTGTCAGAGGTGACCCACCTGCCTCGGGGGCGGGGGAGGGGGCCCCTGGGTGTTGACGGCATTTTAGAAAAATCAGGGATCAAGTGAATATTTAAGTAAGTGTGATGCATGAAGAGAATTTTGTAACTGAAGAAATCCTATCACTTTCAGCCATGAACAGCGTGCTTACCTGTTATCACGTGGATATCAGGGTATCACATAGGTATCACATGGAAGGCTTGCATTTACTCAGATTTGAGTGTTCTGAATGTGTCCCAGAGGGTAGACTGGTCATGCCCCTAAGGGCCACTCTGTGGACTAAATCCTCAGCAGAAGCAGGGCCAGAGTTGTCAGGGGTGAGACCCCCATGGCCCTACCCCCAGGCTGGTTGGGGGAACGACCAGCACCACAAGCTGGAGAGTCCAGAGCTGAAGCTGCAAGTGCCGGCCTCAGGGTGTGAGGGCGCCCCTGCTGATCCTCCTGCAGGACCGTCCATGGAGCCGCCGCTCCTGAGTGCTGGGCTTCCAGGCGAAGCTAGGGCTGTCTTGGGTCTCAATCCATTGCTTCACTCAGTTCTCTGGAACTCCTTGGCCGGCGCCATGGCCTGGGTACCTTGAAGACACCAAGGCCCTCGAGGGCCCCCAGATGGTGTGGCAGGTGGCACGGTGCTTCTGGGAACCTCCTTGGGCTGCGCTGGCACTGGCCTCCCCCCTCCGGCCGCCACCTCAGAGGGCCTGCCCGTCTGGGGGAACACGCAGAGCACGTCCCTCTTCTCCCGGACTCTAGCTCTCTAAGCACGCCCTATTGTGTTCCCTTGTGTTATCCTGTGCTTGCTTATCTTGGTCTTGCCAGGTTTTTTTGTTTCATGGCTTTTGAAGTTTCTGTAAATGACAGTGTCAGTACTTGATGTCCTGGGGACCTCGATCTGCTGACGACTGTGCAGGTCAACCCTCACTGTTTGTGGTTTGATTCCTTGTCTGCTTGATGGTCTTTGATTACAGATTTATTTCCATTTGTCTTAACTTGTGGGAAAACTGGGGACCTGGTGCCTGCATTTGCTTCTGTCAAGAGCAGGGGCACAGTTAGCCTCATGTCACAGCCCCCAGCTCTTGGGAGAGACTCCGCTGCCTGCTGCTTCTGTCCTCTCAGCTCCTCCTCAGCTCGGGGTTTTCCGTCCTGCTCATCTCGGATTGTTATGTAGGATCTAGCTTTGGCTGGAGGGTCCCTAAATTGTTCCCTGTCCCGCTGGAAGGGAGTTTCGGAATGTTGTCTATGAGGCACTTTTGTGGTCAGCATACCCTGCTGTTAGTGCTCACTCACTTGTCTGCTTTGGAGGTGGCAGCCTGTCTCCAGCATGTGCTGTCTGAGCCCTAAGGAGAGTGCACTGGGGGAGGAGTCAGCGGGTGTGCTAGCGGGGCTGGCGGGGCAGCGGCATGCTGACGGAGTCTTTTCAGTATTTTTCCACACATTTGAGATACCAGATTTTAGCTCTGATCTATAGGATGGATTTTGATGTCGAGTTGTGACTATGGGTAGAGGATTGTCTAAAGCAAACATAAAGATGAGAAGTAAAATATTTTTCTTTTTAGATTCATGAAGAAGATGTAACTCTTAAACTTAATCCAGAATTTGAACAAGCATATAACTTTGAACCAATGGATGTGGAATTTACATACAACAGGTAATGCTTCAGGGACTCTCCCTGCTGGGAGGGGGGCTTCTCCGCTTCGCTCGGCCCCTTGACGCCTCAGTGGCGGCACGGGTGCTGCAGCTGGTGCTCCCGCCCCTCTGTGTGGTCAGTGCACATTTGTAACAGACCGAGATGCAAACATATGTACATCCGTTCCTTCTTGGACCTGAAGGGAGAATCTGCACGCTCGGTCACCACCGCCACTGCTCC
>NW_011483812.1:3400-5592 GCF_000754665.1 Bison bison bison | reverse complement strand
AGGGTGGGTGGGGGCGCTGTCGGATCTGAGCCCAGGAGAGAGAAGGAGCAGGAAGCTGCTCAGAACCCTAGGCGGCTTCTTGACTCAGCATCGTCCGGGTGGGGTGCGAAGAGGGCCGGGCACCGCCATAGGTGAGTGAGAAAGCCCGGGGGCACTTCTCTGCAGAGAGGTTCTGCTCGCCCCAGATAAGTTTTTGTTTCCTTCTTTTTGTTGTTCTTTTCCCCCCTTTTTTATTCTTTTATCTATTTTCTTTTGGTTTATTTCTTCTTTTTTTTCTCCCAGATAATTTTTTGATGATTTACATTAAGTTACTGCTCCAAAGAAGAGCAATGTCAAAGAATGTTCAAACTACTGTACAGTTGCACTCGTTTCGCAAAATCCTTCAAGCTAGGCTTCAGCAGTATATGAACCGACAACTTCCAAGATGTACAAGCTGGGTTTCAGAGAGGCAAAGGAAACAGAGATCAAATTGCAGATATTCGTTGTATCCTGGAGAAAGCAAGGGAGTTGAAGAAAAAATCTGTTTCTTTGACTACACTAAAACCTTTGACTCTGTGGATTATAATAAACTGTGGAATATTCCTAAAGAGATGGGAATACCAGACTACCTTACCTGTCTCCTGAGAAACCTCTGTACAGGTCAAAAAGCAACAGTTAGAACCAGACATGGAACAATAGACTAGTTCAAAATTGGGAAAGGAGTACGTCAAGGCTATATATTGTCGCCCTGCTTTATTTAACTTGTATGAAGAGTACATCATACGAAATGCAGGACTGGAAGAATCACAAGCTGGAATCAAGATTGCCAGCAGAAATACCAACAACCTTAGATATGCAGATGATACCTCTCTAATGGCAGAGAATAAAGAGAAACTAAAGAGTCTCTTGATGAGTGTGAAGGAGGAGAGTGAAAAAACTGGCTTGAAACTCAACATTCAAAAAACTAAGATTGTGGCATCCTGTCCCATCACTTCATGGCAAGTTCAGTTCAGTTCAGTCCCTCATTCGTGTCTGACTCTTTGCGACTCCATGGTCTGCAGCACACCAGGCCTCCCTGTCCATCACCAACTCCCAGATCTTGCTCAAACTCGTGTCCTTCAAGTCGGTGATGCCGTCCAACCGTCTCATCCTCTGTCACCCCTTCTCCTCCTGCCCTCAGTCTTTCCCAGCATCAGGGTCTTTCCCAGTGAGCCAGTTCTTCACATCAGGTGGCCAAAGTATTGGAGCTTCAGCCTCAGCATCAGTCCTTCCAATGAATATTCAGGACTGATTTCCTTTGGGATTCACTGGTTTGATCTCCTTGCAGTCCAAGGGACTCTCAAGAATCTTCTCCAACACACAGTTCAAAAGCATTAATTCTTTGGTGCTCAGCTTTCTTTATAGTCCCAGCTCTCACATCCATACATGACCACTGGAAAACCCATAGCTTTGACTAGACGGACTTGTCAGTAGAGTTAACATCTCTGCTCTTTATTTTTTTTTACTACCTACTAGGTAACTTTATTGAAAGTATCTTGCATTCATGATGGATGCTTTCTGGGTTATGCCACACATTTTAACATTAAAGGTTAAATTATTTTCTACATGCAAGTAGTATGAATAGTTTCCCCCACATGGGATCACTGATTATAAAAAGATGACACACCATATAGGCTATCTTTTTTAACTGAAAAGCTAGCAAACTAATTATTATATCTCCTCCCAAACCACTAACTGAGTAGTAACTGAGCCTTCAAAGCTGAGAGGATTGAAAATGCAAAAATAAGCCCTCAGACCCAATTAAGGAAGCCCTGCTACATACAGGCTAATGAATACCAGGGGTACTTACTCCTCCAGGAAGATTAAAGACACTCTGATAACCCCACTCAAAGCATTTACCTCAAGTAGCCTTTATCCAGTTTCCAGTTGAATAAAGATAATACGTTGTTAAATTCTATTTCAGAAGGTTTTTTGCAAGTTGCTTTATTTACAACACCAACTTTAAAAGTCACTGAACTAAAATTAACTGGACAATAAACTAGGCAGAAATTGCTTTACAAAAAGGGAAAGCCCAAAATGCCACTTTCTATAGGGAACCCACAGTTCAATTTTATTCAGAGCAAAGAAAAGAAACTTTCAATGACACTAGAAGAAACTGGGCCTTAAGTTTGGGAACTGTACTGAAACTACACATGCGATGAGGACAACATTCT
>NW_011483812.1:0-458 GCF_000754665.1 Bison bison bison | reverse complement strand
GAATCCTCGATACTTTGGGATTGCTGTGGCAGGAGGCGGTATCTCGGAAAAGGAAAGCCAAGAACTGGGAAGATGAAGACTTTTATGACAGTGATGATGACACATTTCTTGATCGGACTGGCCTGGTTGAAAAGAAGCATCTGAATCGAATGAAGAAGGCTGGGAAGGTTGACGAGAAGCCAGAGACCTTCGAATCACTGGTTGCAAAGTTAAATGATACTGAAAAGGAACTCTCTGAAATTTCTGAGAGACTGAAAGCCTCCAGCAAAGCTCTGTCAGAGTCTCCGTCTCAGGACTCTTTAGATGCGTTCATGTCAGAAATGAAGTCAGGGAGTGCATTAGATGGTGTGTCCCGGAAGAAACTTCACTTGAGAACTTTTGAACTGAGAAAAGAACAGCAGAGACTTAAAGGGTTGATAAAGATTGTAAAGCCAGCAGAGATTCCAGAACTAAAAAAG
>NW_011483811.1:49230-50314 GCF_000754665.1 Bison bison bison | reverse complement strand
CCAGGCTCCTCCATCCACGGGATTTTCCAGGCAAGAGTACTGGAGTGGGGTGCCATTGCCTTCTCCAATGTATTGCACCTATCACTATCCAAAGGAATGTCTTGACAATTCCATCCACTCAGTCCTAAATATTATTTATTTTACTTTCCAAAAGAACTCTTAAATCTGTCTATTTTTAGATTTCCACTTCCAATATCCCAGTCTGAGCCACTCTCAACTCCTGTCTGGACTCCTTAACAACCACCTAACTGATTTACCTTACCCCAGGCTTACTTCTTCCAATATATCCTCCATGTTCTCTGGCACAGTACAAACTCTTCACTGATTGTTGTTTTGTTTTGTTTTGTTTCGTTTTTCATTTAAAAGATCCTTAAAGAGCTGCTCTGATTTACTTCCCCAACATTTCACAAGTTCTCTTCTCCACTCTTTCCACACACAGTTTCCTTCATTTATTCTTATATTCATAGCTTTTCCATGAATGTTTTCCTGAATTCCAAGCCCTGTATATCTATCTATGTGATGAATTCTATTCATCCTTCATGTCAGTTTTTCACATGTGTACTAATACCTGAATATTTTGTATTTCCAAACTTCTGGATGAAAGTTTTAGCTTTAGCATTTTAATGTAGATAAGAGTTTTGTAAGAAAACAGTTCAGAGAAAAAAGAGACTATTCAGAAACATCAGGCTTGTGGTTAATGCCCTATTAATATCCAAGTTAGATTTAAAAAAATCTTATTCTGAATAACTTTTCATCTTGTATGTCATAACATGTCAAAAACACACTTTGTAAAACAAAATTATATTCTTTCAGACTGCTTCATGTTGGTGTATCTACAAAATGTCTTCTCTATAATGTGGAATTCAGCTCAAGGAGTTAATAAACTCTATGGTACTTCCTTATCTCTAAAGACCTTTTTGTGTATGTGAGAGCTGTTGTTCAGTCCCTCAGTCGTGTTCAATTCTTTGCAATCCCATAGACTGCAGCACACCAGGTTTCCCTGTCCATCATCATCTCCCAGAGCTTGCTCAAACCCATGTTCATCAAGTTAGTGATGCCATATAACCATCTTTTTCACTGTCAT
>NW_011483811.1:44603-45956 GCF_000754665.1 Bison bison bison | reverse complement strand
CAAGAGTCTTCTCCAACACCACAGTTCAAAAGCATCAATTCTTTAGCGCTCAGCTTTCTTCACAGTCCAACTATCACATCCATACCTGACTACTGGAAAAACCATAGCCTTGACTAGACAGGCCTTTGTTGGCAAAGTAATGTCTCTGCTTTTTAATATGCTATCTAGGTTGGTCATATAGTAGGTGTGTACTTTCATTATTTTATTTCTCCTCAAAATCTTTTGAGGAAGCCTAATGATTTTCGTTTTAGAAATGAAAAAAATTAGGTGGAATCTAGTTAAATACTGTCTAAGTAATCAGGTTTAGAATCTAGATCTATCTTAAATCAAAATTCTGCCCCTTTTTATACATGATACTGATTTAAAATGTCACTTTACAGAAGTATTTTGAACTGTGGTGTTAGAGAAGACTCTTGAGAGTCCCTTGGACTGCAAGGAGATCCAGCCAGTCCATCCTAAAGGAAATCAGCCCTGAATATTCATTGGAAGGACTGATGCTGAAGCTTAAAATCCAGTACTTAGCAACTTATGCAAAGAACTGACTCATTGAGAAAGACCCTGGTGCTGGGAAGGATTGAAGGAGAAGGGGATGACAGAGAATGAGATGGTTGGATGGCATTACCAAAGCGATGGACATGAGTTTGAGCAAGTTCCAAGAGTGGTGATGGACAAGGAAGCCTGGCATGCTGCAGTCCATGGGGTCACAAAGAGTCAGACACCAGTGGGCAACTGAACTGAACTGAAGCTATGCTAATGGAATCAAGAATTAATATAATCAATTACACAAATGACTTACAAGAAAATATAAATGACTATTTCCTATTTATTGTAAATACTATATTATTCGAGTCAAAATATTCCAGCGTAAGGAATCTAGATCCATTAAAATATATAAGAAATACTAGCTGACCTTTCTTAAGTCAGTTCTTCCAACTATGAAAATGACTACTTGCATGAGATTAGCCTGGATATGAGGTCTAGGATTTTAAAACTTCCATAGGTGATTCCTATGAGTTTGACAACTGTTGCTCCAGACTCACATATGCAGTTGCTTATACACCATTTCTGAGTGCCTTAAGTTATTTGTTAAAATAGTTTGTATCAGAATCAAAATAAACAAATGGGACCTAATAAAAATTAAAAGCTTCTGCACAACAAAGGAAACTATAAGCAAGGTGAAAAGACAGCCTTCAGAATGGGAGAAAATAATAGCAAGTGAAGCAACTGAGAAACAACTAATCTCAAAAATATACAAGCAACTCCTGCAGCTCAATTCCAGAAAACTAAACAACCCAATCAAAAAATGGGCCAAAGAACTAAATAGACATTTCTCCAAAGAAGACATACAGATGG
>NW_011483811.1:41522-44503 GCF_000754665.1 Bison bison bison | reverse complement strand
CACATCCATACATGACTACTGGAAAAACCATAGCTTTGACTAGACAGACCTTTGTTGGCAAAGCAATGTGAGAAAGAGAGCAGCAAAAAGAATGCCATATTAGCAAGTAATGCTTTTCCTTATTAGCCCAGGTAAAACTACACATCTATCTTAGTTTGAAATTTGCTAACCCATCTTTTCAAGTAGAAAACTTCCACACAACTATCATTAAATAAAGTCAATGTATAAAATGACTTACACCTGTATCAAAACAGAAAACCTCAACATCGAATATGGATATATTGGCATCATGTAAACTCAACATGGAGAAAAAAAGAAAATACAAGTACTATGATAATTATTGTTAAAATTTAGCATCACCATATTAAAATATTGTGATAAATTGGATGATTGATTCTGTCTATCAATGGGAAATAGAGTTGCTGCTTCTCAAAACAGAGATGTCTGCAAACTAGAGGATTTCATAGAGTGCCTCTGAGTAAATACTTGCATGTGTGTGTGTTGGTCATTCAGTTGTATCCAACTCTTTGTGACCCAATGGAGTGTAGACTGCCAGGTTCCTCTGTCCATGGGATTCTCTGGGCAAGAATAATGAAATGGGTTGCCATTCCCTTTTCCGAAATACTTGCATGCCCAATAGTATAAGTTAAGGGAAGAAGCCCAAATATCCAGTACCAGCAGCATCACTAAGAACTGGGACTCTTCAGGAATGAAGTCTTGGCTCACAGGATCATCAAGTAACCATGATCAAAAACAAAACAAAACAAAACATTTTGCTGACTACAAATGAACAAGAAATGGGTACTAAAGAAGCTCTTAATTTGAACTACTGAAGACATGAGGGATGCAGTAGACATCCTTCCTTTCTTTGTGTATATTTGTGTATTTGGTAAACACCAATCTTTTATTTTGTCCCTCTCCTTCCCCTATTAAGTGAAGAAGTATTAATGGCTGCTGTCTTATAGTTCAGTCTTTAGGCTGCAGGATATCAAAAGTGTCATGTGGCTCTGCCAGAAGAGGAATTAACATACAATAGAGACAGATATTGTGACTGATAAAATTTGGGGTCTCCCTTTCTATGAGGGATAGCTGCAATCGCTTTGGTGGAATAGGTGTTTGCTTAAGAATTTAAACACAAGCATGGATACAGATGCTATTTACCAAAAGAAAGGACTGTGATGGATATTGTATGCTGACTTGTGGAAACGTTTGGACCTCCCAGATTCGAGTTGTTTGAAGTTACTTTTGTGTTCTCCTCCCATTCACCATTCTCAAGATTGAAGAGTAGCTGAGATGTATTCAGAGGATTCCTTTGAATTTAGTTTCCTAATTCTTAGTGATAGCTACTCTCTGATTCCTTGTGGCAATGAGCATGAACACTAGTAACATCACCCTTGACATTCAGTCCACCATTTTTCTGACGATTTTGTACACCTAATGTGGTGGTGGTTTAGTTGTTAAGTTGTGTCCGACTCTCTGCAATCTCATAGACTAGTCCACCAAGCTTCTCTGTCCCTAAGATTTCCCAGGGAAGAATACTGGAGTGTGCTGCCATTCCCTTCTCCCTTGTACACCTAATTCCTTGTACTAAATCTCTTTCTGCTTGATATAACTAGTGCAATTTCCTGTGTTTCATATTGAATAGTGATGAATTTTAGTTTTAAGTTCCTTATTGCTTTGGACAAAAGAAAAAGTTGGAGGAGACAAAATATATTTAATAAATAGATGCTGAAAATAAACTTTAAGTGAATATAATATCTTAATGGGTTATGGTTAAGGGCTCATCAATAAGAAAACACAAAATAATAGGCAGTATTTGAAATTATTAACAACATAAACTAAAGAAAAGTTAATGATGAAAATATCAAAGCAGAGATTAAAACATATCTTTTGTGGAAATAGTCAACTAAACCATGTCAACAAAACTTCTGGTTTCCATAGTGACCTCATAAGTAAAAAATTTAAGTCCCAAGAAAATCTATTTTATCCAATTTGGATTTTCAATAATCATATAATGACCAGGAACAACCACTGACAGTAAAATATGATATCTCCTTATTTATACTAGTTTGAAATTAAATGTTAAGATCCTGGCCATAGTCCTCTTGAGTCCCACGTTCTTTCTTTTCCTATATTAAGAAAATTAATAAACTTTCAGGATGCTTAAGAGATGCTAGACAGATAGTAATGGTATTTTTAAACAAGTTGAAAATAACACTGGACTGAGAATAATACGCTTTATTTCTCATCTGAAATGTTTTCAAATTATCATGTAGGAGGTGAAAAGTTGTTGCAGCATAATATTTCGTCTAGTACTGCATTCTTATTTAATCATTTATTTTGTAATTAAGGTTATCTAGGGCACAGTTTTATGGTGAATGATAGTTATAACATACTATACAACAGATTTGAATAAATCTAACTGTATAACTTTACCTGCAGTCTTTAGACCCTTATTGTATGGATGCTTACAATGATGGATGCTTAATCTATCACTGCCATATTCACTGTCTTATCACTTCATTAAATGTGAGTAATGTTGTGGCTTGTCAACAATATACACATAATGCACAACTATGACCTTTTCCCTTATTTTCTTTTTCACATAATTTCTGTTTCAGGATAAATATAAATCCTAGCAGGCAACAGATTTTTAAAGATCACTAGGCTACTCTGGGGAGGTTTAAGGCACTAAGCCTTTAGTTTCCTTTCACCAACAATCTAGCTGGGGCTCAAAGAACTAAACTGATGGATCTATCATTACTATACCAAGTTGCTCCAAATTAGTAATTTTCCATAACCATTCTAAATAAGTAAAATTTTTAAAATTATACATGAGAATTAAGTAGCCAAGGAATTCAAGTAACAACAACTACATATACTAGTTTCTACTTTATACAAAATTCTATAGTAGGTTGTCAGTTCAGTTCAGTTCAGTCGCTCAGTCATGTCCCACTCTTTGCGACCCCATGAATTGCTAG
>NW_011483811.1:39613-40467 GCF_000754665.1 Bison bison bison | reverse complement strand
GTAACTTAGCAGCAGCAGCTTTTGTAACAGTGTTTTGTAGAAAAACCGCCTTTTCTCCTTATTTTTATTATATTTGTTGTTTTTAATTTTAACAATAGGTGTTAAAATTCTACTCAATTTTAACAATAGGTGCATTTTTATTATCACAATGATGTAGATAAAATAATATGCATCTACATCTTTCTTTTTAACTGCAATATTAGAATCCATTTGAAAACTGGGTCAGTTTATTTCAAAGTATCTGAAAAGTGATTAGAGTAAAGGCAGCAAGATAATCTAACGTAAATTCAACACTCTGGTTTAAGGATATAGAATGACTAATTTTCATTATACAAGGGGCCTTAAAGAATAACTAGCAGGGATAAAAATAAACAAGGAGGATAAGTAAACAAGAGCATTATTATGCATACATTTATGAACAATTAAGCATAATCATAGCTAGGGAAATTGCTTTCTGTTTGCTAGAGATAACCACTTTAAACTCTGAAACATAATATTTTCAACACTTACATGACAGTTTATATTACAAGCAGAATAAAATGCAACATCCATGCACAATATGACAATGAGAAGCAAAAGAATAACAATGTCCATTACTAATGTACTTCTGATCAATCAAAGGAAAACTGATTAATAATCTTGTCCCAAGGATGTACAAGACAAAATATATTTGAAAGTTGTAGTTTTTCACTGAAAAATTTCCTCAGATGTCACTCTTGCTGTATGCTTCAGAAGACAAAGTTGAAGGTTACAGTTGAATCAAATTATCAAAGTTTACAGACTGTCATCATTTCACCAAACAACCCAAACAACCACTGACTTCAATTAGAATCATCATAGTCAAAACAACAGCA
>NW_011483811.1:38848-39513 GCF_000754665.1 Bison bison bison | reverse complement strand
TTGATGTATGGCAAAACCAATACAATATTGTAAAGTAATTAGCCACCAATTAAAATAAATAAATTTATATTTAAAAAATAAAATAGTTTGCAATCATTATTGCTGTTTGATATAAAAAAAAAAACATAGAAGTGAAAGGACTAAAATCTAGCAAGAAGATGTATTAGTACCTGTAACAATTATACTAATAGTAGAGGGTCAAAAAATGGTTGATACTTTCTACCGGGGCAAGGGGTCAGGGATTCTCACTTTAAAATCTGATTTCATGTTTCAAAAACATTGGGCTTCCCCAGTGGCTCAGATGATAAAGAATCTGCCTGCAATGCAGGAGACCCGAGTTTGATCCCTGGTTTGGGAAGATGCCCTACAGAAGGAAATGACAACCCGCTCCAGTTTTCTTGCCTGAGAAATCCTATGAACAGAGGAGCCTGGTGGGCTACAGTCCATAGGGTCGCAGAGTTGTAAATGACCGAAACAACTTAGCATGCATGCAGGCACACTGCTGCTGCTGCTGCTAAGTCACTTCAGTCGTGTCCGACTCTGTGCGACCCCATAGACGGCAGCCCACCAGGCTCCCCTGTTCCTGGGATTCTCCTGGCAGGAATACTGGAGTGGGTTGCCATTTCCTTCTCCAATGCATGAAAGTGAAAAGTGAAACTGAAGTC
>NW_011483811.1:37211-38748 GCF_000754665.1 Bison bison bison | reverse complement strand
GTTTGACTCTTACCTACCCCATGGACTGCAGCCCACCAGGCTCCTCCGTCCATGGCATTTTCCAGGCAGGTACTGGAGTGGGGTGCCATTGCTTGCTCCGGTGCAGGCACACTAGCTTGTGTAATTGAAAGTTCAAAGGTAAGATAGGCTTCAGGTGTGATTTGAGGCTTCAGGTATGATTTGATCAGTGATTCTCTCAGTTCTGATCTTTTAAAGTGTGCTTTTTCCTCAGGCTGGCTTATTTCATAATGGTGAAATAGCTAACGCAATTCCAAGCTTCACAATACATAACATATTTTCCAGACCCCTCCCCGCAAAATTCTTTTGTCACAGCAATTCCCCCTGCTTGAGACAGCTTAGGTTACATGCCCTGAACCAAGGATTCTGGACAGAGGGTGAAAATGAAAAAGTGAATGTTGTTCAGTTGTGTCCAACTCTTTGTGACCCCATGGACTATGCATTCCATGGAATTCTCCAGGCCAGAATACTAGAGTGGGTAGCCTTTTCCTTTTGCAGGGAGTCTTCCCAACCCAGGGATTGAACCCAGGTCTCCCACATTGCAGGCAGATTCTTTACCCACTGAGCCACAAGGGAAGCCCAAGAATACTGGAGTGGGTAGTCTATCCCGTCTCCAGTGGATCTACCTGACCCAGGAATCGAACCAGGGTCTCCTGCATTGCAGGCAGGTTCTTTACCAACTGAGCTCTCAGGGAAGCCCTAGAAAACTTATGATAGGTATAAATTGGAAATGGGATCTGCTTTACTGAAAGCAGAAAGGCTTCACAGGGGAGAATTTAATGTCAGAAATCTTGATTCTGAGTCTTGCTTTATTGATTCAAATTGGGTGTCTTTGTATTTCATAGTAATGTGTTCAACCATATTTTTGAGCTGTCTTATTTCAAAATCAACCTTGCATGGGATGTTGGTTTAATATAAGTCTTTCTTCTTGATTTAATTCTTACCCAGATCTTTGATCTATGATTATAAGCCTCCAAGGTCTGTACTAGGATCTATTTGCTATTGTGATGATCTCTCTAAAGAAACAAAAATCCTCCTCCCCCTCCACCAAGAAATAAAAGTCAAAACACTAATGTTTGTTTCTAGAAACAATTGTTCTTTAGATCCTTTCTGTGATTGCAAAGTCAACATACACACAGACAAGGTTTTTATTGCAAGGTAATTATTAAATTTGCTATATTTGTTTAAAAGTAATGTGAAAGTAGCTTTTGTAAGTGAATAAGGAAATGGCAACCCACTCCAGTATTCTTGCCTAGAGAATTCCGTGGACAGAGGAGCTTAGTGGGCTGCTGTCCATGGGGTCACATAGAGTCTGACACGACTGAAGCGACTTAGCATACATGCATGCTTTGGAGAAGGAAATGGCAACCCACTCCAGTATTCTTGCCTGGAGAATCCCAGGGACAGAGGAGCCTGGTGGGCTGCCGTCTATGGGGTCTCACAGAGTCGGACACAACTGGAGTAACTTAGCAGCAGCAGCTTTTGTAACAGTGTTTTGTAGAAAAACCGCCTTTTCTCC
>NW_011483811.1:34449-35207 GCF_000754665.1 Bison bison bison | reverse complement strand
TTTCCTTCTCCAATGCATGAAAGTGAAAAGTGAAACTGAAGTCGCTCAGTCATGTCCAACTCTTACCTACCCCATGGACTGCAGCCCACCAGGCTCCTCCGTCCATGGGATTTTCCAGGCAAGAGTACTGGAGTGGGGTGCCATTGCCTTCTCCGATACTATAACTACTTACTATCAAAGATTCTACAGTGTAGATGAGGAGATAATATATGCACAGGTTGGTTGAACTAAAAGTATTCAAATTAATGTTTTCCTTTTCTCTTCTATGACACAAGTATTTTCAGACACAGTTGCTGCTACCTAAAATATATCTCAAATCTGTCTGCTTCTCTACATCCCCACTACTATCACCCTGACTAGGTGACTTCTACCGTTTCTACTGCCATAGCTTCACAACTAGTCTTTTTGCTTCCACTTGTACTTTTTTAGCATTAAAGCTAGCATCTTATTTAATTAGGAAATACTACAACTATTTCAATTACAATCAAGAATAGGCAAAGACACCCACTACTTCCTTTATCATTCAGCACTGTACAGAGGTATCACTCAATGCAACAAGAAAGGATAAATTAATTAGAGGTAATAATAACTGAAATTAAAAACTTCTTAAGGTAATCAAACTCCTTAAGGTAGAGAACTCCTTGTAGCTCAGTTGGTGAAGAATCTGTCTGCAATGCAGGAGACCCAGCTTTGATTCCTGGGTCGGGAAGATCCCCTGGAGAAGGAAATGGCAACCCATTCCAGTATTCTTGCCTGGA
>NW_011483811.1:33183-34349 GCF_000754665.1 Bison bison bison | reverse complement strand
CATAATGATCATTTCCACTCTTAGCTCCCAGTCAACCACACAAATGAGAATACATTAAAAGACATTCACCTTTTTGATTTGGTGCCAGAGAAAACTTTGCCATTTTTTAAATAACAAGGTCTATGTGTCTCAGGCAAAATTCTGTTCATTGACACAAATACAGGTTTTGAGTTGATTGACCTGATTACATCTTACTAATACCTTTTACCAGGTATATTTATCAACTATCTGGTCTCAACAGAGAAACAGCCTAAGATATTTTAGGATACCTTTAGTTTACTGTGTCTTAAAAATTCCATCACTCTAAAAACTAAACACTAATATAACATAAAGCAGAATATTCACCAGAACTCATAAGACAATGACCTAAAATGGATGTCTTACATCAACAGGTATTTTTGGGCCAAATCATTGACTGAATGGCATTTATGGAATACCTGATAGATATCAGGTGGTATTAATAATACACAACTATCATTATCATCATTGTCATTACCATTAATAATTATTAAGCCCTTATATGTATAAACACTATGCTAAAGTATATTCTTCTTTTTAGTGTTTATGTTTTTCTTGTTTCATTTAATTCCCATAAACACTTTGTGAGATAGGTATTATTATCACTTTTTATATATATGTGGAAGAAAATCGAGTCTTAGAATGATTAAGTAACTTGTGCAAGGCCATATATCAAATGTTGAAGCCTGATTTTGAATTCAGGAAATTGGATTCCAAAACACAAAATTTTATTTTATTTTACTTTATCATTTTTATTGGAGTATAGTTGATTTATGGGCTTTCCAGGTGGTGCTAGTGGTAAAGAATCCACCTGCCAGTGCAGGAGACACAAGAGATATGGGTTTGATCCCCAAGTCGGGAAGACCCCCTGCAGGAGAAAATGGTACCCCACTCCAGTATTCTTGCCTGGTAAGTTCCATGGGCAGAGGAGCTTAGTGGGCTACAGTCCATGGGGCTGCAAAGAGTTGGACATGACTGGGTGATTAAGCATTCACACACACATAGTTGATTTACAATGTTGTGTTATTTCAGGTGTACAACAAAGTGAATCAGTTATGCATATACATATATCCATGCTTTTTAAGAGTCTTTTCCCATATAGATTATTACAGAGTACTGAGTAGAGTTCCCTGCACTGTACAGTAGGT
>NW_011483811.1:32228-33083 GCF_000754665.1 Bison bison bison | reverse complement strand
TTCATGCACTGGAGAAGGAAATGGCAACCCACTCCAGTGTTCTTGCCTGGAGAATCCCAGGGATAGGGGAGCCTGGTGGGCTGCCATCTACGGGGTCGCACGACTGAAGTGACACAGCAGCAGCAGCAGCAGCAGTGTGTATATGTCAATCCCAATCTTCTGATTTTATCTCTCCCCCTTACCCCCTGGTAACCATAAGTTTGTAAAATACAAAATTTTAACCAATATACTATAACTACTACTACTACTAAGTCGCTTCAGTTGTGTCTGACTCTGTGTGATCCCATAGACTGTAGCCTGCCAGGCTTCTCTTCAGGCAAGAATACTGCAATGGGTTGCCATTTCCTCCTGCAGGGTGATATGATAGCATATTCAGAAAAACTTGGAGATTCAACATTAAAACCAAATAAAACCAATAAAATAGTTCAGTAAAGTAGCAAGATACAAATTCATCATATAGCATTCAATAGCGTTTAAAATCATAAATAATAACAGCTAGACAGGATAATGGCAAAGAAATTCCCAAAGGAAAAAAAAAAAAAGATGAAATACTTAGGAATAAAATTAACATGAAATCTGTGGATCTCTATGAGGAAATTTTTAAAACACTCCAGAAAGCTTCAACAAAGTATGCTCAAGCAAGTTAAAAAAAAAAATCCCTTTTTATTGGTTAAAACATCTCTAATAGTTTTAACAATTCTCTCTATATTAATTTATAAAATAAAGACAATCCCAAAAAAAATCAGGAAATTTTTCTTCTTTTCTTGAGTCAAGTTGATACTAAAATTCATATGGGAAAGCAAAACCCAAAATTAGAGAGCAAACACTGAAAAAGCAAAATCTAAAAGAGAGGCT
>NW_011483811.1:30095-31467 GCF_000754665.1 Bison bison bison | reverse complement strand
ATTTCAGACTCTTTTGTTGACCATGATGGCTACTCCATTTCTTCTAAGGGATTCCTGCCCACAGTAGTAGATATAATGGTCGTCTGAGTTAAATCCACCCATTCCAGTCCATTTTAGTTCACTGCTTCCTGGAATGTCAACATTCATTCTTGCCATCTCCTGTTTGACCACTTCCAATTTGCCTTGATTCATGGGCTTGACATTCCAGGTTCCTATGTAATATTGCTCTTTACAGCATTGGACCTCGCTTCTGTCACCAGTCACATCCACAACTGGGTATTCTTTTTGCTTTAGCTCCATCCTTTCATTCTTTCTGGAGTTATTTCTCCAGTGATCTCCAGTAGCATATTGGGCACCTACCGACCTGGGGAGTTCCCCTTTCAGTATCCTATCATTTTTTCTTTTCATACTGTTCATGGGGTTCTCAAGGCAAGAATACGGAAGTGGTTTGCCATTCCCTTCTCCAGTGGACCACATTCTGTCAGACCTCTGCACCATGACCCTCCCGTCTTGGGTGGCCCCACATGGCATGGCTTAGTTTCATTGAGTTAGACAAGACTATGGTCCGTGTGAATCGATTGGCTAGTTTTCTGTGATTATGGTTTCAGTGTGTCTGCCCTCTGATGCCCTCTAGTAACACCTACAGTCCATAGGATCACACAGAGTCAGACATCTAAGATATTTGTTATCTGACCCTTTAAGGAAAAATTTTTCCTGGCATAGTATAGAAGGCAATAAAGGAGGATTTCTTTGCAACTCAGAGATAGGCAAAGCACTCTTGTATAGTATATAAAAAGCACAAATCATAAAAAAAATCAAAAAATTGTAACTCATAAAAATTAAAAACTTCAACTCTTTGAAATACTGTCCAGAAAATGAAAAGACCATATATTGGGAAAAGAAGATTTATAATTCACTTATCTGTCATGGGATTTATATCCAGAATGTACAAATGCAATTTAATACTAAAAAGAAAGAACACAATAAATTGTGACATTTTGAGGAGACTTCAACAACAGAAGATATGTACATAAACAATAAGTCCATGAGAAAATGAAAACCACCATTCGTCATCCAGGATATGAAAATTAAACATACAATAAAGTTATGAAATTTATAACAGCTAAAATTTTCAAAAGATTGACAATACCAAATGTTGAGAAGGATGTGGAACAACTGTAACTCTGTACATTGCTGTTGGGAATGTAAAATGGTATAACTTTTGATAACAGTTTGACAGGATTACATGAAGTAAAACACATACTTACCATAAGATGCAGCAATCCCACTCCTAAATATTAACATAACTAAATTAAAGAAAAACTCATGTCAACACAAAGACTTCTAAGTGAATGTTCATAGCAGCTTCATT
>NW_011483811.1:28647-29995 GCF_000754665.1 Bison bison bison | reverse complement strand
AATGTACAATTCCATTTATATGAAATTCTAGGGGGAAAAAATGAACCTATGGTTACAGAAAGAAGGTCACTGGATGCCTATGGATAGGTTTGGAGCGATATGAGTAAAAAGAGAATTTCTGAGTTATGAGAATGTTGTATATTTTTATTATTGTGATGACTATACAGGCATTGCTGTTGTTCAGTCTCCAGCTTGTGTCAGACTCTTTGCAACCCCATGAACTGCACCACGCCAGGCTTCCCTGTTCTTCACCATCTCCCTGAGTTGCTGAAATTCATGTCCATTGAGTTGGTGATACCATCCAACCATCTCATTCTCTGTCGTCCTCTTCTCTTGCCTTCAATCTTTCTCAGTACCAGGGTCTTTTCCCATGAGTTGGCTCTTCGTATCAGGTGAACAGAGTATGGGAGCTTCAGCTTCAGCATCAGTCCTTCCAGTGAATATTAAGGGTTGATTTCCTTTAGGATTGACTGGTTTGATCTTGCGTACACATATGTCAAAACTAACCAAACTGGCATTTAAAACATACATTACTGTATGCAAATTGTACCTCAAAAAAAGTTTTTTTTTTTTTAATGCATATAAGCAATTCAGTTCAGTTCAGTCACTCAGTCGTGTCCGACTCTTTGCGACCTCATGAACTGCAGCACACCAGGCCTTCCTGTCCATCACCAATTCCCAGAGTCCACCCAAACCCTTGTCTATCGAATAGTTGATTCCATCCAACCATCTCATCCTCTGTCGTCCCCTTCTCCTCCTGCCCTCAATCTTTCCCAGCATAAGGGTCTTTGCAAATGAGTCAGCTCTTCACATCAGGTGGCCAAAGAATTGGAGTTTCAGCTTCAACATCAGTCCTAACAATGAACAACCAGGACTGATTTCCTTTAGGATACACTGGTTGGATCTCCTTGCCATCCAAGGGACTCTCAAGAGTCTTCTCCAACACCACAATTCAAAAGCATCAGGTCTTCAGCACTCAGCCTTCTTCACAGTCCAACTCTCACATCCATACATGACCACAGGAAAAACCATAGCCTTGACTAGACGGACCTTTGTTGGCAAAGTAATGTCTCTGCTTTTCAATATGCTGCCTAGTTTGGTCATAACTTTCCTTCCAAGGAGTAAGTTTATTTTAATACAAATCAGTTAATATGAGTGACATGAAGACAAAGTTTCGGGACCTTTTTTTAGGCTTACTTTCAGAGAAATATAGGAAATTCTCAAAGGAAACTCCATTCAGATCAGATCAGTCGCTCAGTCGTGTCTGACTCTTTGCGACCCCATGAATCACAGCACGCCAGGCCTCCCTGTCCATTACCAACTCCCGGAGTTCACTGAGACTCACGTC
>NW_011483811.1:25529-27674 GCF_000754665.1 Bison bison bison | reverse complement strand
AGATGTTTTTCTGGAACTCTCTTGCTTTTTCCATGATCCAGCGGATGTTGGCAATTTGATCTCTGATTCCTCTGCCTTTTCTAAAACCATTAGCAAAGACTAAATGAACAGATTGCCAGGAAAATACCCTCATGGAAGATTCTCAGGAAGAAGCTTAGAGGGAAGTTGACAATTCCTAGAAAGGGCAGACTCTGTTGGCCTCCTATCTGATAGCATTCCCTTCCTACTTGCTGCTAGAATCAGAATTTAATACAGGAATCCTACCCCTCCACCATGTGACTCATGGATAAGTCCTAAGTTATTTAATCTATTTCCAATGATCTCTTAACTCTGGCCAAGATTTGAGTCATAGGTGAGCATGTTATTTCCTTTTGGCTGATGAGAGGCTTCTTTTGGTAAAGAAATCTTTCTTCTTAAAAAGAGACCCAAGGAAGAAAATTATTTCATTGGACATTGTTCTTTCTGGGGCAGCCATGTTGTGACCATGAGGGAAAATAGCTTGAACACAAAAAGCTAGCACACCGAAGACATCAGGAATAAAAAATGGAAAGGACCAGAGTCCTTGACGATGTCACTGAACCAATATAATGACCTACACAGTCTACACCTACTCCCAATTTCTTTTAATGGAGGAAGTAGATTTATTATTTAGCCCACTTTTGTCTAGCTTTTTCATTACTTAAAGCCGATGTCACTCAAATTGATAACTGTACTGCTATAGCAGCCTTGGGAAGCAACTCACTAAAGAATAACTAGGTAACTCTGTGGCTGGACATTTTCCATATAGTAAATAGCAACTCAAAACAAAATTATTGATTCACATCAAATTAAGAATGGAAGGTAAACCACTATAAAGACCTAAAGTAGACTGGATTTAAATTGGCTCCGTTTGATATAAACATAGCTTAAATGAAAAGAAAAACAGTACTTCAAATCTATGTGTGCTCATGCAATCTGAAATGGAAAATAGAGATAATTATCTGAACAATGCACTTTTGCCTGAATTTTCTTTTCCTATTATGAAAATTTGTGAGTTGTATATGATATGTTGTGAGAGCAAGAACATGGGCACATGTGAAATGAATAAAGTAATAAAATAATTTTATTATATAATATATGAAAAGATGATTTTAACTATAAAATGCTACTTTTAATTTTATGAGTATTTAATTGGGCTTATTTATTCACTTGATTTTGCACATGTAGACACGTATAAAGTTTCAACTTTATAAGTAATATACACAATATGGATTGCTTCTAAACACTTATGAAAATGTAGCTATGCTAAATAATAGCAATCCTCACTATTTTTATATACCCCTGAAATACAAATACAGTAACATTATACTACCTACTTTGCAAATGAGAAATAGAGGTTACCAAAGCAACAACAAAAAATCAACTCATCCACTCTGAAGTATTTGATAGAAATGACCAGATGGAATTCAAAACAGAATTAGAATCAGAATTCAGGCACAGATTGATCGTCTGTCCTTTTAACAAGTATACTGAATCTCATTTCTTGCCAGAAAAGAAATAAAATGGGAACATACAATATACTGAAAAGCAGGGTTAGTTTATCTGCAACTGTGAAAAAATAAAATATACGTTTTATAACACGTATCTCCTAAGAAAAGAAATGAGGCCAGATGAGTAAGAGGGCATTGTCTTTCCTCATTGGAAGGAAATGAACTGGCTGAGTATCAGTCTTTGAACACTGAAGTGGCTCCTGAACAATACCTTTAAAAAGAATAAGAAGAAAGAAAGAAAGAAAAAGGTATTCCAAAGCAATGGGCCACATAAGCATCCAAGAGGAGAAAGAGTCACAATTCACAATTGTTTCTGACTTATTTATGTGGGACCTGAGGCAAACTAATTTCATTTGCAGAAATGGATAAAGAAGATGTTACAGAGCCATATTACAGGGTTATTTGGAAGGAGAAATAAAGGAAATGCAATGAAAAGCAGGGCTTTATCAAAAGAAAATCAGAAGTGAAGAATTCAAGGCCTAAACTCTTTGTAGTAAGAATAAGACAGAGAATTTAGAGCTCTACCTGAGAAGACAGCACATGTAAACTGTATAACCCCTCTAAGGTTCTTAATTTAATTCTCCAAACAAAACACAATTAAAGATACATATACACA
>NW_011483811.1:23882-25429 GCF_000754665.1 Bison bison bison | reverse complement strand
ATAGCTGGGGCTCATCTAAATGACTGAAATGAAACAAAATAAAATAAATAAAATATATATTTCTAATTAAAAGTTATTTTGTGTGCTATTAAAATATCCTAGGAATACTAATATTTAATGAACATATATTTTCTTAATGTTTATTTTTATACTCTGAGTTAAAACTATGTTTCTATTTGACTCTGTTCCTCAAGCCTTGTCTCCTTCCTCTCACATAAAAACTTCCATAACTCAAGGCCCCACTCTGACCTGGATGACAGCTAGTGAGTCTAAGAAAGGAATTCACTCTAAAGATTTCTATAGTATGAATGGGATCCTATGTTATTTCCCTCTCCTCTGTTGCCCATATGGGAATCCCATTTGAATAGATGTTTCTAAATGCACTGAACTTTTAAAAACGCTTGGATATCATGGAAAGTGCACTTAAAACTGGACCATCAACGTTCAGTCTTTAGCTTTCTCATGACTTACTTGCCTGCGCTCAGGTGAGTAAAGTAACTTCACAGAGCATCAGTTTTCTCTAGCTACAAAAATAATATAACAGTACCTCTAAAGTTGTGAGAATTCAATGAGATAATATATGTAAAAGCACTTCAAAAATTGTAATATACTACATAGATATAGGGCATTATTGTTCTCCCCAAGCCCAAAAGAGTAACTCCAAATAAAAGTGGGAATTTGAGGCTCTGAAGTAGCCAGCGAGACAAAGGTTTGCGACACTTCTTATACTATACTGTGTACAGGGCAACCACACATTTCATTGGGCCTAATAACCCCTGTCCTATCCCACAGATTTTCAAATAACATGATTATATGAATTAAAAAATGACTTTTTAGCTATCTTATTTGTATTAAAAATAACCTAAACTACATATATTTTGCAGAGAAGTTATTCAGTTAGTTTCGGATACCCACCCTCATGCATGACAAATACATAGGTCTCTGTGAGTGTGTGTGTGTATGTATTAGCACTGGAATATTGATGCTGCTATAGTATTTCCCTGAAGCGTTTATTAAACATACTAGAAACGTGCTAGAAATGGTATAGGACTATCTTGTATTTTTAGTTAAATGTATTTTTCCAGAAATTGACACAATGTTATTTCACTGAGGTAAATTAACTACACCTCAGTGAAATAAATAAATAAAAACACTTTCCAGGTTTTATAAGTTTTCTATTTTTTTAGTGATTAAAAGCAGTTTTGTCTCTGTTCACTTTCAATTAGAATCATAACCACAAATTTGACCTCATTACTGACGAACAGTCCCTGAAATCATCACAATCTGGTTTTTAGAAAGCTTTGTGAGTGTATAATTCACATAATTTTGAACTACAATGCAGTAGATTTAAGTATATTCACAGAGTTGTGCAATCATCACAATTGGACTTTTTTTCCAGAAGCCTGTTTTATTTATTTTTATTTACTTTACAAATTTGTATTGGTTTTGCCATACTACACACCAAGGAAACCAGAATTGAAAGAGACACGTGTACTCCAATGTTCATCGCAGCACTGTTTATAATAGCCAGGACATGGAAGCAACCT
>NW_011483811.1:22079-23782 GCF_000754665.1 Bison bison bison | reverse complement strand
TATACACAATGGAGTATTACTCAGCCATTAAAAAGAATACATTTGAATCAGTTCTACTGAGGTGGATGAAACTGGAGCGTATTATACAGAGTAAAGTAAGCCAGAAAGAAAAACACAATTGAATTTTAAAACATTTTCATCACCCCCTAAAAGAAACCTCATATCTATTAGCAAACATTCTCCATTACCTCACAACACCCCAGCTCTAAGCAGCCAGCAACCTGATATTGGTTACTAAAGCTTTGCCTACTCTGGACATTTCATACAAATGGAATCTTTCACTTATGTATTCCTTTGTGAATGACTTCTGTCACTTAGTATAATGTTTTTGGGGATCTTCAGTGTTGTTTCATGTATCACTATTTCATTCTTTTTTATTGCCCAATAACACTCCATTAAAAGGACACACCATATTTTGTTTATCCATTTATCAGTTGAAGGTTATTTGGGTTGTTTCCACTTTGGGGCTATTATTGCAGCAATGAACATTTGTGTGCACATTTTAGTGGGGATATATGTTTTCATTTCTCTTGGATATATACCTAGAAAGGGAACTGCTGGATCATATGATAATTTTATGTTAATTTTTTTAGGAACGGCCAAACTGCTTTCCACAGTGGCTGTACCACTTCACATTCCCACCAGCAATGTTTGAGAGTTCCTATTTTTCCACATCCTTGACATTTGTGGTCATCTTTCTTTTTTATTACAAGCATGCTAGTGGGTGTGAAGTGGTATCTTACTGTAATTTGGACTTGTGACTGACTGCATTTCCCTGATGGTTCATGGTATTGAACATCTTTTCTTGTGCTTATTAGCCATTTGTATATCTTCAGAGAAATATGTATTCAGATCCTTGGCCCATTTTTCAATTGGGTTGTTTGCTTTTTATCATTTAGTTTTAAGATTTCTTTATATATTATGGATATTATACTTTTTCAGATACATGATTTACAAATATTTTCTCCTGTGGGTTTTCATTTCATTTTCTTGATGGTATCATTTGCACAAGAGTACTTAATTTTGATGAGGTTCAATTCATTGTTTAATTCTGTTGTTTGTGCTTACTTACCATATCTAAGAAATTGATTACTAAATTGAGGATCACAGTCCCCACTCATTTCTCTTAAATTTTGCTTTTTAATACCACAGCATTATTGATATAATTTATATATTGCAAGTTAACAATATAAAGTGTACAATTCAATATAAAGTGGTTTTTAGCCTATTCAATCTCTTTGCCAATTTTTAAACTAGATTGTTTGTCCTTTTGCTCTTGGTTGTAATAGTTTGTATATACATAATCTGGCTATTTGGCTACTAGATCTTTATCAGATACTTCCCTGTGGCTCAGTCATTAAAGAATCCACCTGCAATGCAGAAGACATGGACTCGATCCCCGGGTCAGAAGATCCGCTGGAGGAGGAAATGGCAAACCACTCCAATATTCTTGTCTGGAGATTCCCCATGGACAGAGGAGCCTGGTGGGCTACAGTCCATGGGGTCACAATAGCCAGAGACTATTTAGCAACTAAACCACCACCACTACATCTCTATCAGATAGGTGATTTATAAATATATTTTCCTATTTTGTAGGCTGTCTTTTAACTTTCTTAATAAATCTTTTGTTCACCAAAGTGTTTAATTTTGTTAAATTTAAATAAGTCCAAATTCTTATCTAAATAAGTAAATTCATCATGGAT
>NW_011483811.1:21551-21979 GCF_000754665.1 Bison bison bison | reverse complement strand
TGTTTATGGATTCTGCTGAGATAGTTGACTGAATCCATAAGTCACGTGTCTAATCTCTTAGCAAGTTGTCCAGCCACACACTTGGCTCTCCTTCCAGAGCACACTGTATAGACAGGCAGAGAATTTTCCATATCACCAGGTGCTGGTGCCCTTGTGCTTAATTTATCCTTCTTCTTGCATTTTCTATCACCTGCAAGGAGAAACCAGGCTGAACTTTCCACACTTTGGTTATAAATCTCCTTGACCAAATATCCAAGTGCATTGTTTACAAGTTCCACTTTCTTCCCAATGATAGAACATAACTCAATGCTCTGCCAATGTATATCAAAATGACATCTCCTCCAGTGTCCAAAAACATGTCTATCATTTATATGTAAGGAGTCACCAAAAGTACACTTAATGTTCATATTTCTACTGACCATCAAGGC
>NW_011483811.1:19914-21014 GCF_000754665.1 Bison bison bison | reverse complement strand
TGCTATCAAGCATCTCAAAATTCTTCTAGTTCCTATTAATTACTCAATTCCAAAACCAACTCCACATTTTTACACATATGTTACAACAGCAACTTCTCTCCCTGATACCATAATCTATATAGATTTCTAGATCTTCCATTACAAATTACCATTAACTAGGTGGTTTAGAACAGAGAAATTTGTTCTTTCATAGTTCTGAAATCTAAAAATCTGATAACAAGGTGTTGAAAAGGCCATGCCCTCCCCAAAGGCTCTATGGAAAATTTCCTCCTTGTCTCTTCCAGCTTCTGGAAGTCCTGACAATCTTTGCACTCCTTGATATGTAGATGTACTTCCAATCTGCATATCCATCATCACATGGCATTCTGCTTTTGTATTTCTATATCTCTTCTTCTTTTCTTAAAGGGTACCAATCATAGTGGATTAAGGGCCAACCCTAATCTACTATCTGGAGAAGGCAATGGCAACCCACTCCAGTACTCTTGCCTGGAAAATCCCATGGACAGAGGATCCTGGTAGGCTGCAGTCCATGGGGTCGCGAAGAGTCAGACACAACTGAGCAAATTCACTTTCACTTTTCACTTTCATGCACTGGAGAAGGAAATGGCAACCCACTCCAGTGCTCTTTCCTGGAGAATCCCAGGGACAGGGGAGCCTGGTGGGCTTCCGTCTATGGGGTCACACAGAGTCAGACAAGACTAAAGCGACTTAGCAGCAGCAGCAGTTAATCTACTATAACCTCATCTTAATTAATTTCATTTGCAAAGGTCCTGTGCATGCATGCATGCTAAGTCACTTCAGTCATTTCTGACTTGTTGAGACCCTTTTCAAACAATGTCACGTTTTGAGGTACTGGGAGCATCTCAGAATTAACCATATTGTTGTTCTTTTGGTTTGCAGTATTTTAAAGAAATGGTCACCATTTTGGTGCCCTGAGATCCAAGGTGGGTGAACAAAGGCCTTGAATCAGTCCTTCATGTAGCCACCAGACAAGTTAGAACAAAGACAATTCTATCAGTAGGAGGATTGCTCTTATCCTTCTGAAAATAGGGTCCACATTTTCAGACTGAGAATGTGACTATTGCTGCCCAGAGAAAGAA
>NW_011483811.1:19095-19600 GCF_000754665.1 Bison bison bison | reverse complement strand
AAATTATTTTAAGTTTTGTTTAAAGCTCAGTACATTGGCCTTATTTATCATTTATCACTGCCAACAGGAGGAAATACCATGCCTATGAATAAGTGTCCTACACTGGAGGTCAATAGATAAATATTTATAATATTCTTATTTTCACTTACATCCATCTCATATCCTTTATGAATTATCCTATAGATTTAAAAAATGCTAAACAAAAGAGTACAAAATGCATACTTGGATGCAATCTCAAAAATGCCACAATGATCTCTGTTCATGTCCAAGGCATACCATTCAATTTCACAGTAATTCAAGCCTATGCCCCCAACCAGGAATGCAGAAGTTGAAGTTGAATGGTTCTAAGATGACCTACAGACCTTTTAGAACTAACACCCAAAAAGATGTCCCTTTCATTATAGGGAACAGGAATGCAAAAGTAGTAAGTCAAGAAACACCTGAAGTAACAGGTAAATTTGGCCTTGAAGTACAGAATGAAGCAGGGCAAAGGCTAATAGAGTTT
>NW_011483811.1:17301-18386 GCF_000754665.1 Bison bison bison | reverse complement strand
CAGCTTGTGCTTCTTCCAGCCCAGGTTTCTCATGATGTACTCTGCATAGAATTTAAATAAGCAGGGTGACAATATACAGCCTTGACATACTCCTTTTCCTATTTGGAACCAGTCTGTTATTCCATGTACAGTTCTAACTGTTGCTTCCTGACCTGCGTATAGGTTTCTCAAGGGGCAGATGAGGTGGTCTGGTATGCCCATCTCTTTCAGAATTTTCCACAGTATATTGTGATCCACACAGTCAAAGGCTTTGGCATAGTCAATAAAGCAGAAATAGATGTTTTTCTGGATCTCTCTTGCTTTTTTGATGATCCAGTGGATGTTGGCAATTTGATCTCTGTTTCCCCTGCCTTTTCTGAAACCAGCTTGAACATCTGAAAGTTCACGGTTCACATATTGCTGAAGCCTGGCTTGGAGAACTTTGAGAATTCCTTTACTAGCGTGTGAGATGACTGCAATTGTGCAGTAGTTTGAACATTCTTTGGCATTGCTTTTCTTTGGGATTGGAATGAAAACTGACCTTTTCCAGAAGCTCTATACAGTTAACAAGACCAGGAGCTGACTGTGGCTCAGATCATGAATTCCTTATTGCCAAATCAGACTAAAATTGAAGAAAGTAGGGAAAACCTCTAGACCATTCAAGTATGACCTAAATCAAATCCCTTATGATTATACAGTGGAAGTGAGAAATAGATTTAAGGGCCTAGATCTGATAGAGTGCCTGATGAACTATGGATGGAAGTTTGTGGCATTGTACAGGAGACAGGGATCAAGACCATGCACATGGGAAAGAAATGCAAAAAAGCAAAATGGCTGTCTGAGGAGGCCTTACAAATACCAGTGAAAAGAAGAGAAGCAAATGAGAAAAGGAAAGATATAAGCATCTGAAGGCAGAGTTCCAAAGAATAGCAAGGAGAGATAAGAAAGCCTTCCTCAGCGATCAATGCTTATAAATAGAGGAAAACAACAGAATGGGAAAGACTAGAGATCACTTCAAGAAAATTGGAGATACTGAGGGAACATTTCATGCAAAGATGGGCTCGATAAAGGACAGAAATGGTATGGACCTAACTGAAGCAGAAGAT
>NW_011483811.1:14872-16648 GCF_000754665.1 Bison bison bison | reverse complement strand
AAGAAAGGCAATGCCAAGAATGCTCAAACTACTGCACAATTGCACTCATCTCACACGCTAGTAAAGGAATTCTCAAAATTCTCTAAGCCAGTCTTCAGCAATACGTGAACCATGAACTTCCAGATGTTCAAGCTGGTTTCAGAAAAGGCAGAGGAAATAGAGATCAAATTGCTAACATCCAGTGGATCATCAAAAAAGCAAGAGAGATCCAGAAAAGCATCTATTTCTGCTTTATTGACTATGCCAAAGCCTTTGACTGTGTGGATCACAATAAACTGGAAAATTCTGAAAGAGATGGGCATATCAGACCACCTGACCTGCCTCTTGAGAAACCTATATGCAGGTCAGGAAGCAACAGTTAGAACTGTACATGGAATAACAGACTGGTTCTAAATAGGAAAAGGAGTACGTCAAGGCTGTATATTGTCACCCTGCTTATTTAACTTATATGCAGAGTACATCATGAGAAATGCTGGGCTGGAAGAAGCACAAGTTGGAATCCAGATTGCCAGGAGAAATATCAATAACCTCAGATATGCAGATGACACCACGCTTATGGCAGAAAGCGAAGAGGAGCTAAAAAGCCTGTTGATGAAAGTGAAAGAGGAGAGTCAAAATGTTGGCTTAAAGCTCAACATTCAGAAAACGAAGATCATGGCATCTGGTCCCATCACTTCATGGGAAATAGATGGGGAAACAGTGGAAACAGTGTCAGACTTTATTTTTTGGGCCTCCAAAATCACTGCAGATGGTGATTGCAGCCATGAAATTAAAAGATGCTTACTCCTTGGAAGGAAAGTTATGACCAACCTAGATTTCATATTCAAAAGCAGAGAGATTACTTTGCCAACAAAGGTATATCTAGTCAAGGCTATGGTTTTTCTAGTAGTCATGTATGGATGTGAGATTGGACTGTGAAGAAAGCTGAGCGCTGATGAATTGATGCTTTTGAACTGTGGAGTTGGAGAAGACTCTTGAGAGTTCCTTGGACTGCAGGGAGATCAAACCAGTCCATTCTTAGGGAGATCAGTCCTGGGTGTTCATTGGAAGGACTGATTCTACAGCTCAAACTCCAATACTTTGGCCACCTCATGCGAAGAGTTGACTCTTTGGAAAAGACTCTGATGCTGGGAGGGACTGGGGGCAAGAGGAGAAGGGGACGGCAGAGGATGGGATGGCTGGATGGCATCACTGACTCGATGGACGTGAGTCTCAGTGAACCCCGGGAGTTGGAGATGGACAGGGAGGCCTGGCGTGCTGCGATTCATGGGGTCGCAAAGAGTCAGACATGACTGAGCCACTGAACTGAACTGAACTGAAAGATAAAATAAACATCTTTCTGGGGTTCCCTGGTGTCTCAGTGGTGAAGAATCAGCTTACCAGTGCAGGAGACAGGGGTTCAATCTCTGGTCCAGGAAGATCCCACATGCCATGGAGCAACTAGCGCCATGCACTACAACTATTGAGCCCATGCTCTAGAGCCCAGGAGCCACAACTATTGAAGCCCATGTGCCCTAGAGCCCATGCTCCACAAAAAGAGAAGCCACTGAAATGAGAAGCCTGCATACTACAACTAGAGAGTGGCCCACACATCAACAAAGACCAGGCACAGCCAAAAATAAATAAATAAATAAATAAATAAATATTATTTAAAAAAATAGATAACAAGTTTAGCTAGCCAAGCCTGTGTGTGCTCAGTTATGTCCAGCACTTTGCAACTGCATGGATTGTAGCCAGTCTCTGTCCATGGGAATCTCCAGGGAAGAATATTGGAGC